>NW_026652290.1:82196567-82268786 GCF_009828535.3 Hylobates moloch | reverse complement strand
TTTTTTTTTTTCTGAGCATTTCACTGGGTTTTCCTACATGTGTCCCTTACTTGCAGGGATTTTTTTAAAGGATGGTTCTTGATTCTCTTCATTCTCACCAGATGACCACATTCTTTCCCATAGCCCTGGTGAGTGGAAGACCCTTGCTTCTATCTCCAGTCCGAAGTGTGCTACCGTACATGTTTGCCTGGGTATCTTCCAAGCCCCTATAACTTGTTTTACCTCCAAACCTGCTCCACCACCTGCATCCTCAGTGTGTCACCCACACAGCCTCCCCATCTGGACCCTCTGTGGTCTCTGCTGCTGCCTTTCTTCAGGCCTTTGCTGGGAATACAGACATTTCCTACATAGGTCATCTCCCACGTCCCTACCCTCATGCTCTTGCCAGAGTAACTGATGAAAATGCAAACCAATCATCATCTTCTACTTAACAACCTCGTGCACACACCCCTCTCCTGCCATACTGTCTGCAGGATCAACCAAGACTCCCGGGCTTGGCACTAGGGCCCTTCTGGATCTGGTCCTTCCTGCCTTTCCCGCCTGTCCCCTAGCTCTGTAGTAGGCCGCCTCCTCTCTTGCCTCAGTGATCTCCTCCCCACACCCCTGCACGCTGAGTCTTCTCACAGCTGCATGCCCTGGCCATGCTCTTCCAGTGCCAGGGATGCCATTCTCTTCTCTCCTTCCTCATCCTCTGAGATCCAACATATGTGCATCACTTACCTGACAGCCCAGGCAGAGTCAGCTCTTCGAGCCTCTGCTCTCAGGGTGCATCACCACCTAAAAGACCCTGGCCTGCACTGGTTTGCATTGCACTGGCTCCATTTGCAGGTCTGTCTCTCCCCAGCTTAGCCTGGGGGGCTCAAGGTGAGAGTACAGTTGTCTGCCTTTGTAGCTCAGTGTCTGGCCCACGGCAGGTGCCCAGTAAACACTGGCAAGTTAGTGACTGCTGGCCTGTCACCCAGCCCTACCTGCTTGCCCCCTGCTCAGGAGTCCCTGGAGGAAGGTAATGCATGCCATCTGATCCTCTCTCAGGGTGGCAGCAGGTTATGTTAGGAGAAAGAAGAGAAAAAAGGGTGGAAGATGCTGCCCAAAATTCACACTGGATAGTGCAGCCTGTCCCCGGGACCAAAATGCCGTTTAGAACTCAAATGTAGGAAATGGGGTCTCCGCCTGCCCCCAGCTCCCATTATACCACCATGGGTACTACTCCATCTCTAGGAAACCCTGCACTTAAACACTATTTTCTTTCTCTTCCCACTCTTCCTTCTCTCCTCCCTGCTCCACCTAATAACTGCCTTCCTCACCAAGTGCTCTGGGCATATAGTTACTCCCATCTCCAGCCCCTGGAGCTGGGCAAGGGCCAGGATCACTATTCCTATTCACAGATAGAGAACTAAGTCCAGAGAAGGGCACAGTGGGCTGGGGCCATGGTTTGGACCAGGGAGTCAGTCCTACCTCCATGTGGGGGCAGCATGAAGCCTGCTTCGTGAGGGAGCACCCAGCCCCCTTTAGAGAAGGCCTTGCTAATGATGGAAAGGTGGGGAAGGGTGGTGTGACCCAGCCTGTCAGCAAGGGAGCAGTCCTCAGGGTCAAGATAGGGGGCAAGGAGAATCCGGGGCAGGTTAGGAGTGCGGGCCTGAACCCTGCGACCAGCATCTACCCAGGAACTCCTCAAGGGCAGCCTCTGCTCCCTCCCTTGATGGGAAAAGACAGGACTGCAGACATGCCTGTGAACCATGGGAGTATCTGCCCATTTCCCTTCCGTCAGGTCATGAAGGAGTGAGCGCAGGTGCTGGGAGAGGTGGGAGGACTTGAGGGAGGAGTTGGTAGGAGAAGGGTCCAGGGAAGAGGAGATTGAGGAGATGGCCCGTGGAGCTGCCCTGAGCCCAGGTGGGCACATTCAGGGACAGAGATGGTACCAGAGGAAAGATGCCTGGTGTTGAGCTGGCAGCAAGTGTTGGCGCCCCAGGTGGGGATGCGCCTGAAGGAGCTGCTCAGTCCCCACCCTCCAGGAGAGTGTGGGCCTTTCCTAAAAGACCTGACTCAGGCTGAGGTGGCCCTGCCCAGGCTTGGACTCCCTTCCCTGTGGTGACAGAGGGCGTGGAGAAGCAGGGACCCCTTAGGCGTGGCTCCAGGGAGTAAAAGGGAGCAGTAGGAGTTGAGGGGGCAAGAGGGGCCCATGGGGAGCCGAGAGACAGAAGAGCAATCCCGGAGGGGGCCCAGGTGGCACCCCAGTACCTTGGTTGGTTTCTGAGTGCAGCAGGTAGATTTTCAGAACAGGGAAGTGGGCTGGAGATACACGGTGGAGGCGGGGTCTGGTACTCACCTGCCCATCCTTCCCAGGCCCACCTCCCTCTGCCTGATACTTTTTCTCTGGCTCCCTCCCCAGCATCCGCACGGACCCTTGACGCCACCCTCCTGGTCTGTGTGTGACACTCCTGGGCTTTCACTTCTATTCTGACGACTTTAGTAGCTGGGGTGCATCCTGTCCATGAGATGAGAGGGCTGGACTAAGTGGATTAAGGGAACTGGGGAGGGATGTTAGGTCCCCAGCATCAAACTCTGTACCCGAGGGCCTGGAGCCCTGGTGGCCTGCCTGAGGCCCTCACCCAGGAAAGCAGTTCTGTCTTTCAGGACATGCCAGGGCTTCCTAGAAGTTCTGGGAAGGACAGTGCCCCCTGGGACAGGGCTGCGGGATGGCTTCCCCACTCTCTCCCAAGTTTCCCTTCACCTTGGGGCGCTCACTTTGATGCCTACTGACAGTCCCAGGTTAGAATTAAAGACAGGTATTTGGTCTTGCAAATAAATATATTTAAAAGGGAGATTTATTAATATTGGAAGGGACAAACTGGAGAGCACAGAACATGCAGCTGTCCAATTTCTAAGGCGACTCTGCTGTGACAGTGATTGGCCTCTGTCCCCTGCAGCTGTGCAGGCCCCTGTCTGAGCTGGCGTGCCCACGGTGCCTTGCCTGTCTTCTCCACCCAGCATCCTGCTCTCCCCTGCATTCTAGGAATGCCATTCTGGACACACGGAGAGGCCTAGGCGAGTTTCTCTCCCTGCCACCCACCTGAGTCCTGCCAGTGCTTTGGCCTGGCCCCTGGTCTGCCGCCATCCCTTCTCCAGTTGGTTGAGACATCGTGTGCTGGCCTTATCCCTCCAGGCCAGAGCGCGGCAGCCCTTACCCCCACAGCACTGCAGCCCTGCAGCTGGCCCTCAGCCCTGGGAGGAGCCTTCCTTTTCCAGAGAGACGTCGCCCTGCGCTTTCAGCTTCCCTATGGCCTCCACCTTCCTAGAGGCCTCCCGGTGGCGCCACTGCCTGGAGGGTTGGTAGCAGCTCTCGTCGCTCACTGGGCCCTGCCAGCCCCGCGTGAGGCCCAGCAAGGCCCGGCTCTGGTGGAGGAAGTTGGGGCTAGAGAAGCAGTAGAGCACGGGGTCCAGGACGCTGTTGAGGTAGGTGAAGGCCAGGGAGCCATGGAAGAGCTGCGTGCAGAGGTCCAGGGAGCGGCAGGCGGACAGCCAGAAGGCCACCATGGAAGCCATGCCAAAGATGATGCTGGGCAGGAAGCAGATGGTGTAGACGGCCACCACCATGGCCAGCACGCGCATGGCCCTCTGCGGGCCTGCCTGCCCGCCCAGGCCACGGTTCCGGATGGTGAGCCCAATGCTCACGATGGCGAAGAGGATGAGCGCCAGTGGCAGGAAGAACTCCAGCAGGTACAGTGCCTGGTGCCAGCGGAGCGAGGCCGAGGGCTTCGTGCCCACCCTGTAGCTGAGGCAGGAGGGGCCGGAGAAGGTGCTCAGGAGCAGGTGCCCGTTGAGGAGCAGGATGCCCACCCAGAGTCCCCCGGCCACCCGGGCAGCTGCCCCCACAGAAGCACGGCTCAGCACGTGGTGGGGCTGCACCACCTTCAGGTAGCGGTTGAGCGCGATGGCTGTGAGGAAGACGACGCTGGCCGTGCGGTTGGTGGACAGCATGAAGAGGTTGACTTTGCAGGCAGCAGCCCCAAAGCGCCAGGTCTCATGGAGGAGGTAGTAGTCCACGCGGAGGGGCAGGTTGCTGATCAGGAGGAAGTCAGCGGCCACCAGGCTGACCAGGAACACCGTGTTGGAGGTCCAGGGCCGCGTGTGGATGCAGAAGATGAAGAGGGCCAAGCTGTTCCCCACCAGGCCCAGGACAAACTCCAGGGCCAGGATCGGTGCCAGGAAGGCAGACACCAACGAGGAAGAGGTGGGGTGGCAGGGCCCTCCAGAGGATCCCCCCACAGTGGTAAAGGCAGAGGGAGCGGAGGTGGGTGAGGGAGGGAAGGAGGGAGGGAGAACAGAGGAGGAGAGAGAGGGAGAGGGAGAGCTCAGGTTATGAAGTTCCATGGGCTGCTTGGGCCATGGACCTGAGAGAAGGTTCTGGAGTCTTCTACCCCTGCAGGAATGCTCAGGGCAAAGTGGTATGATTGGCACTATCAGCTGGCCACCACGGTGACACAACATCCTGGGGTTTTCATCAGCATTCTCACAGCCACTGAGAAACACTCTGTGTTCCTGTTTGCAGGCCAAGGGGAACCCTGCAGCCCTCCCTCCTTCCCTCCGCCTCAGGGTACTGAGTGATCCGACCACATGAGGTCTCTGAGCCCAGCCTGGGGGTTGTGCCACTGGTAGAGGAGGAAGCAGGGCTCAGAAACCCTGAAGTGGGAGGAAAGTCCAGCCGGGTGAGGTGGGGGAGAGTATTTGCAGACCTGTGACCTGTGGCTCTCAGGATCATGCAGCCCTCCCTGGACTCCCCCTTCTCCACTACATATAGAGGCTGGTGGCTGCCTCCCTGCCCCCACCAGCTCTGGCTTCAGGGACTGTGGAGCCAACAGGACATTGTCCTGAGAGGTAGGCAGGGAGTCAGTGAAGACCTCCACTGCCCTGCTGGTGGCCTGGAGGGAACCAGTCCTATTTGTGCTCCGCCAGCCTGCTGTGTGTCTGAAAGCCCACTGTAGTTCAGCTTTCAGTTGCTCCCAGATTCCTGATGGTTCCGAAGTCTGTGATGGTCCCAAGTCCGGGTACATGGTGAATACGCCCCATGGGCAGGGGATGCCCCTGCCAAGTTTCTACTGCCATGGCATGGGGACCTGGGGGCTTCTCCCGCAAATAGAACAATCCTGATTTTTCCCTGTCTGTGTCTCCCCATGGCTCCTTGTCCACTCCACTCCCCGCCCCCATTAGCATTCACTGCAGAATAGGGAGTGGGAGGCTGGGGCTAGCTCCAGACAAGGTACAAGTCCAGCTGTCCCATGGTGAGGTATTCTCATGAGCCCATGGGCTGGTCCTGTGGGTGGAGATGAGGGCTTCAGGCTCCTGATAACCCGGGACAGCAGGGCCAAGGGAGGCGGTGGTTCCAGGCTCCAGGGCCTGACCCCATCACTGCCAACTGGCTGGGGTCAGCAGTCTGCCATGTGTGGCCTGGCCTCTGTGTCGCAGGCACAGTGGCCCATGGCCTCTCTTGGCTGCCCTGGGCTCCCATTTGGTCAAGGCTGAGGGCAAACATCCCTGGGAGAAGCATGGTGGTGAGGCCCAGCCTAAGCTTCATATGCAGACAGGCCTGGGTTGGAAACAGAGCTGCCCTATTTCCAAACCTCTCTGAGCCTGATCTGTAAAATCAGGCACTACCACCTTCTTGGAGAGTTGTGAGGATAAAATGAGATAATTTATGTAAAAACTTCTAGGGGATTCCTTGGGACAGAGCGAGAGTTCACAAAAACAGATCTAATTTTCATGACTTTCTCTCTGGATTAGGCTTGCCCTGCGTACGAGAGTAAACTCTTCTCCTCATGGCTATCTGTATTCTGACCTGGGTCCTCCCTGGAACATTCTGTGTCCTCTTCTCAGGTCCTGCATGGAGCAGTGCATTGCTACAGGCCAGGAACAAGCCGCGCGGAGCCTCTGCCCGTGCCCATCCTGGACCATTTGTGTTTGGAGGAGCCTGATGGTGTTTTTTCTTTGCTTGCAGGAGAGGAAAGCACTTAGGGGTGAAGAGGAGGGTGAAGGTCCCGATGTCTCTCAGGGCCAGTAGCCTTTTCAGCAAAGGCAGGTCTTTCTCTGCTCCCAGTGGAGTGTAGGAAGGCAGTGAGCCACTGGGCTGGGGATGGGGGAGACAGGGCTCAAGTGTTCTTTTCTAGAGGAAGCTTTGAGTCCACGCAGGGACCTCTTCTGTCCAGATCTGTCACTCTCATGTGCATGCCCTCATTGACTTCTCACGGAAGTCCCAGGAAACTGAGCTGTGCCCGCTGCAGGTTCCACATTCTTGTCTCTGCCTACTGGTGCCTCTGAGGCCTCCAGCATCCCTAGACACCCACAGCAGGCTCAGGGGGCCCTCTGGAGTCTTTGAACATGGCACCTGTGCATGACAGGGGAGGGCAGGGGGCACAAGGCCAGACACCCCCACCAATACTGCTGAGCTCCTGGTACAACTTCATGCCCCTCTCCAGGCTGATCATAGTCTTTAGGTATTAACAGTGGTTAGCTCTGGGTGGGGGGTTTTGTGTATTTCTGGGTTTTCTATAGTTAGCACAGATGACTTCTGTTATTGGAAAAAAACTCAACAGATGCTAGTCTTTTAAAGTTATGTAAAAAGACAGACTGGGCAACATGGCGAAATCCCTATCTCTACAAAAAAGAAAAAAAAATTAACAGGGTGTGGTGGTGCATGCCTGTAGTCCCAGCTACTCAGAAGGCTGAGGTGGGAGAATCACTTGAGCCAGGAGAGTCAAGGCTGCAGTGAGCTGTGATCGCACCACTGCACTCCAGCCTGGGTGACAGAGTGAGATTGTGTTTCAAAAAAAAAAAAAAGTAAAAAGAATAAATGAGAACAGAGAAGGAAGTGGAGAGATGACATTAGCTGTGCTCCCAGGACCAGGCATGGAGCATGTGTGGATCAAGTCACACACACAGTGACGAATGCCCATCCACAAACAGGGATGCCCAATAACAGATCCTCCAACACGTCCATGGTCACCTGGTGCCCTGATGCCCCAGACATGCCACATGGTCCTGTGGGGCACATGGGAAGGCCAGCGATGACTGCCTGTGGCAGACCCCCAGGTGTGTGTTCCTCAGGAAGCCTTTATTGAGGGCCTTCTTGGTGTGGAAGTGCTGCACTGAGTCTGCAGGGACAGAGGAATGGGCAGGAGTGGGCTGGGGGTAGACCACCTGGCAAGACTGGCAAGGCAGTGGGCTGAGGCTGCCAGAGAAGATGGGGAGCTGCTGCCTGCCCAGGGGCGTGGCATCTGGGCTGAGAAGGGCAGGAGGGTGGGTGACAACAATGTCCAGGTCTGTAGGGGACACAGCGGCAGTACACAGGGAGGTAGTGGGGGCTAGGAGAGTTGTTTGGCAGGGATGGCACTCGAGGGTGCTTGGCACACCTGTGGCTGCTTCAGGCCATGGCAAGAGGGTCACCCCAGGGCCTTCTTGCAGGCAGGGTCCTGGGTCACAGACAGGGCCACAGAGCCTTGCAGTCGCTCCCAGGCATACCTGTGGACACACAGATGAGCAGGGGTCACACACAGCTGGACCCTGAGGATGCCAGGGAAAGCCCTCCCCGCGTACTCACGAGGTCCCAGCTAGCACCAGGAGGCTGTCATCAGGAGCCAGGCTCAGGCTCCGTCCCCCCATTGTCACCACCGAGGAGCCCTCCTGGAGAAGAGGAGCAGGAGAATCAAATGGAGACCGTTGGGCCTCATCACCTGGGTGAATGTCTGAGTCTGCCTGGGCCCCAAGGCCCCAATGGTGGGCCCCGTTTGGGAGCCCAGGGCCCAGGAGCGGGCTGATACCCTCTGGCAGGGGGTTCTGCAACCCTGTCCCTGGGCCCCACTTGCCAGCTGCCACAGCCATACGTCCACATTCTGTCTCAGGCCTTCGCTGCTGCCTTGCCCATAGGCGACCACCTGGTGGGAGGTGAAACAGAAACTTTTGGTGCTTCTTGCCCCACATGGGAGATGGTCTTGAACCTGGCCCCCAGACACCAGGCCTGCTTGGAGCAGGGTTGGGGCCCATAAAACAGCCCCATCACCATGTGCTGAGCAGAGACCAGAACTTGGAGAGGAGGGCTGCCTGGGCTGCAGGCCTCACTGTGCCCGCCACTGCAACAGGTATTTGGGATCACACATGCCTGCCTGTCACGTGCAGTGCACCCGTGGTCCCTCTGATGTGTGCTCATGCGAAGGCATGCTCACCAGGGCACACGAGGGACGCATTTACATCAGCTTCCCAGAGGGTGCCACCTCCGTTTCTCCGAGAGAGGTTATGAGTTTGGCTTCAGGAGGAGGAGAGGACAAGGAGGGTGAGGCTGAGGGCTCTCTGACATGCACCAGCCTGGAAGCACACAGCTACTGTGCAGGGCCATGCTCCTGCTGCCCCGGAGAGGGTGTATATTCATTAGTGTAAACTGAAGCAGGTAAGAGCAGGGTATGGCAGAGGTGGGGTGCAGGGCTGAGTGGTACTGCTGTGACATGTGCGCATGTTCTCGCAGCCCTGTGTAAGCTCAGGACGTCCCTGGTACCCAACAGCAGCAGGCCAGGCCTCTATGGGAAGCCTGTGGCCATGAGCATCCTTGCACAGATTGACTCATTCAAAGCCCACGGGACATCCCAGTGGGAAGCCATAAAGCACAGGTGAACACAGGTCTTCCTGCACCACTCTTGCCCTCCCAGCCTCATCCCCACATATGGTACAGAAACACCACTCTGACCTGTCACTCCCCTGCTTCAATACTTTGGTGGAGGCTGTTGTCTTTAGGACAAATCCTCCCACCTTGCCTAGCCCAGCAGACCTACCAGGACCTGGGCCCTGCCTGCTGCTCCACAGTCCACCAGTCACACTTGTACCCCCACCCCCCAGCCCCGCCTCTGGCCAACTTCAGCTGCTCCCAGTGCCAGGCTGTTTCAAGCCTGAAACAGCTCATGCTCATGCTTCTCCCTCACCTAGAATGCTCTCTCCACCTCCCTTTCTTTCTTTTGCAAACTCCTACACTAGCTTTAAAATGCAATGTGCACGTCACCTCCTCCAGGAAGCCTTCCTTGACTTCCCTTTCAGCCTGGGTTCCTCCTTTATCCTTCTATAGCTTCCTATAGCTTTTCTATCTGATACTTTATCACATGATCGTGGCAATTGTTGATTAACTTGTCCATCTCTTTAACAAACTATACATTCTTTAAGGTAGTAACTCTATCCTACTCTCCCACTAAAGCCTGAAACATAACAGGCATTTAATAAATGTGGAATGAAAGAAAGTCAGCCTTGTTTGAGTCCCTCGCTCCACTCAACCCTCACTCCCAAACAACTCTCTGCCTTTTGGCTTCCAAGGCTGTGACTGGCTGAAGGCTCAGGAATTCCTAGCGAGGGGAAAACTGCAGACCCTCAGGAAGCTGCCAGTGAGTGGGGGAACCTTCAACTCTGCAAGTCAATTCAGATCTTAAAATTGCTTGGGACCATGTAGCCTCCACAGACTTAGCTCAGAGCAAAGCCATCGCCCTCTGCGTCAGGGAGGGAGCACAAAGGCCTGTGCTCATGTCTACAACCTCTGGGCTGTGTGTGTGTGTGTGTGTGTTTGTGTGTGTGTGTGTGTGTGTGTGTGTGAGTGTGTGTGTGAGAGAGAGAGGCAGTGAGAGAGAAAGTGGTTCCCATTTTCCCGGGCTGCTGGGAGGATGCCCCGGATGCCCCAGGACTGCATTACCTGGGTCTCATAGGTGTCCCCAAACAGGCTGAGTGGTGTGCCTGCCTGCAGCTCCCTGCTGTGGCTGTCCAGCCAGGCCTCCAGGGACATGGGCTCCATGATGGATCGTGTGCTCAGAGGGAATGGTGGCTCCTTGAGCAGCTGGTCTGTACCCACAGCATGACTATAGTCGGTATCCTCAGGACCCAGCCCACCCAGCCCCAGTGGGCCCAGTTCCCAGGGGCCCCAGGTCTCAATTGCCAGAACAGGCTCTGGATCCAGCTCAGTGATCAAGCAGCCATGTAGGGGGTACCATTGGCTGCCATCTTCCCAGTACCTTGAGGACTGGGCAGAGTATTCAAAAAGAGACTCCCAGGTCCCCTGGACCAAAACCCATCCCATTTTGGAAGGGGAGGGAGGGAAGGAGAAGGGCAGTTTCCAGCAGCCTCACCAGGGATGGGCTTTCCTGTTCTGTACTGCTCAGAGCTGAAGAACCTGCAGGGATGAACAGGGAGGAGCAGGAGTGGCGAGCACTCCCATTGGAGTGGCCAGTGACACACACACATACACCACACTCACGGTCAGGTGCAGGAGCCCACACACACTCATGTGGCCCTCACACAGCTGTGTGTCTGCCATCCTTTCCCTCCCAGCCCCGTGCTGCTGCTTCCCCCTCCCCCTGGCCCAGCAGTGGGCTCTCTGGGCCAGGATCCCCACCCTGGGAGGGGAGACTTTCTCCCAGGCCATCAGGTGCTGATGCAGAGCCCCAGGAAAGCAAGAGGCAGGGGTTGGGCTGGGGGCTCACTCCTGGATGATGGGGGCCAACTGCGTGCCGAGGTCCTTGCAGTAGAACCACTTCTCAAACAGAACGTCCATGGTGTCACCCACATAGTACCTGCCAGAGCAGAGGACAGGCAACCCTGCTGTCCCCATCTGGGTGGCTTCAGGGCAGCCCCACTCAGGCCTGGCTCTGCTTGTGGAAGTCCCTGCAGAGCCCTGCTGTCTGCCCCACCCCTGTTAGCACACCCTAGTGGTCACTGGTCACTTAACACCTTGCTCTTCAGAAGCACACGTGCACCCCCTGAGAGGGCTACTATCCCCAGAATTCACACGGCTCTCCCCAGTTCCCAAAACTAGACCCAAACTAGTTCCCAAAACTAGACAAAGCAGATAGAACTCTGAGACTCACAGAAGCTGAGCAATTTGGCAAGGATTACACAGCTTGTAAGTGGCGGAAACAGGCCAGTCTCAAGACAATCTTAGAAACTTAGCATCTAATCGTAGTTCTTTTGTTTTTCCCAAAGAGGAAGCTGAGGCTGAGCCTGAAACCAGGGCCAGTGGCTGAACGCTCTGCTGGCCTGCAGTGCTCTAGGCCAGAGTGCACGGACACTTAAGAAACCAACATGGCTGGGCGCAGTGGCTCACGCCTGTAATCCCAGCGCTTTGGGAGGCTGAGATGGGTAGATCACTTGAGGTCAGGAGTTCAAGACCAGCCTGGCCAACATGGTGAAACCCTGTCTCTACTAAAAATAATAATAATAATAATAAATAATAATACAAAAAATAGCGAGGCATAACAAAAGATAGAAAAAAAATAGCCAGGCATGGTGGCAAGGGCCTGTAATCCCAACTACTTGGGAGGCCGAGGCGGGAGAATTGCTTGAACTGGGAAGCGGAGGTTGCAGTGAGCCGAGATTGCACCGCTGCATTCCAGCCTGGGTGACAGAACAAGACTCTGTCTCAAAAGTAAATAAATAAGTAAAAAAAGCCAACATGCAGAAGATGTCCCCCAGTTTAGGGGTTCTTCTCCTTTCAGGGTCATGATTGCCTCTGAGAGTTGGAGCAAAGCTTTGGACCTCTTTTCTGGGGTAAGGCCCATGTACATGTACATATAGCCTTCAGTAGACCCCTAAAGCCCACCCCAGCCCCCAGCCTGGCTCAGTGAGCTCCTCCCCTGGCCTGAGGAGCACCTGGGAGGCTGGGATGGGCCCCAGGCCCCTGTGTGTGCTGCATATGGTGGGTGCCAGGAACGCCTGTTAACTGAATGTCTAATGCCCAAACCCAGCTCCTGGGCCCAGGCCAGCTCTGTCTGCTCTTAAAAGAGATGTGGTCCTGCTGATGGGAGATGCTTTACAGACACACAGTGCATCCACCCACCTGGCAGCCTAAATCCTATCCTGGGATGGAGCTGGCCACCGGAAAGCTTCATAACTGGATGGCAGTGCCCTCCAGGAACTGCCTTTGGAGTGGCATTTTAATGTTGAGTCCCTGGCTTTTATTAAAGGTCAAAAGCAGCCAGATGAAATGTGTTATTGAATTTGCTGTAAAATGATATTGAGGACACCATCCTCTCCATCAGACTCCCTAAATTAAAGTCCCTTGTGACAAATTTTTTCTAGAAGATAAGACCACGTGTCTGTCTCTACAACAGACTGTTATGCAGTAAATGATTATGTAGCCATTGTGTTTTTTGAAAAGATCTAATAGTGTAAGAAATACTCAGCCGAATGTGGTGGCTCACAACTGTAATCCCAGCACTTTGGGAGGCCGAGGTGGGTGGATCACCTGAGGTTGGCAGGTAGAGACCAGCCTGGCCAACATGGTGAAATCTCGTCTCTACTAAAAATACAGCCAGACATGGTGGTGCATGTCTGTAATCCCAGCTACTCAGGAGGCTGAGTCAGGAGAATTGCTTGAACCCGGGAGGTGGAGGTTGCAGTGAGCCGAGATCGTACCACTGCACTCCAGCCTGGGTGACAGAGCAAGACTCCATCTCAAAATAAAAAGAAGAAATACTCATGAGTTTCTTTTAAGTAAAAAAAGATATAGGTATGCATAGAAATAAGACAAGATGGAAGTTTAGGTTTCATTAGGTTTCACTGGTGACATGACAATTTTTTTTGTTTTCCCTTTTTTATTATTTTGTTTTCTTGAGATATAATTCACATACCATCAAATTTATCCTTTTAGTAACAAGTAATTCTAATTTTGTTCACTTTGCATTCCTGTACTTTTCTAGATTTTGAGAGTGAATGTGTATGACTTTGATAATCAGAAAAACAACAAGTATTTTAAAAATGCCTATTATAACAAAAGATGTGGGCCAAAGTATCCTGATCCTGGTGACCTGATGGGAAACTTGAATTTTTTTTAGTTAAAAAATACAACAAACAATGATCATGCCACTGCATTCCAGTGTGGGTGATAGAGTGAGCCCCCATATCAAAACAAAACAAAACAAAAAAACAAACCCAACCAAACAAAACACTGTTGAGCTTTTGGAAAACCTATTTCCCTGAGCAAGAGGTTGCTTCCTCCTTTCAGAGGAAGAGAATTGGGTGACTGATCAGAACCAAATGAGAACCCCAGCCATGGAATCAGAATGCTGACAGCGGGGCCTACGTTCTTCCCCTCTTTGGTGTTGACTCCCACTCCCCTCTATAGTGTCCTGGCCCTCACTCCATATTTCTCTATAATGCCAGATCTAGCAAGTAATGCTTTAGCAACTTTAACTTCTTTGTAATGATAACAGCACCTCCCCCATAGGATTGTTGGGAAGACTCAATGAATAAATACATGCAAAGGCCTTAGCCAGGCATCTGGCACATAGCAAGTGCCATCCAGATGTCAGTGTGTGTTGTGGAATGAGCTGGGGTAGAGAAACAAGCCAAGGGAGGCACTGGCCATGACTCTAAATTCTGGGAGGAAGCAGCAGTTCTGGCTGCACTGGGGGAGGTGGGTGTGACTTTGGAACCCCTCTGGCCCACTTTCCACATCCCACCCCTCCCAGGAGACCTTGTGAAAGGAAAATATCTTGGGCCCCTGAAATCACTAAACTAAAGGGAAATGTCAAGCTGAGAACTGCTTAGGGTAAACCTGCCCTATTCTTTTTTTTTTTTTTTTTTTGAGATGGAGTCTCACTCTGTTGCCCAGGCTGGAGTGCACTGGCGCGATCTTGGCTCACTGCAAGCTCTGTCTCCTGGGTTCATGCCGTTCTCCTGCCCCAGCCTCCCAAGTAGCTGGGAATACAGGCGCCCGCCACCATGCCCGGCTAATTTTTCATATTTTTAGTAGAGACGGGGTTTCACCGTGTTAGCCAGGATGGTCTCTCTCGATCTCCTGACCTTGCAATCCACCTGCCTCGGCCTCCCGAAGTGCTGGGATTACAAGCGTGCGCCACCGCGCCCGGCTACCTGCCCCCCATTCAATTCAAAGTGCCCCTCTGCTCACTGAGATAAATGCATATCTGATTGCCTCCTCTGGAGAGACTAATTGGAAACTCAAAAGTATGCAACCATTTGTCTCTTTTCTACCTATGACCTAGAAGCCCCCTCCCTGCTTTGAGTCATCCTGCTTTTGCTTTGAGTTGTTCTGCCTTCCCAGACCGAACCAATGTTCATCATACATATGTTAACTGATGTCTCTTCTCCCCCTAAAATGTATAAAACCAAGCTGTGCTCTGACTCTCTTGGGCATCTGTCAACAGGACCTCCTGAGGCTGTGTCACGAGCGTGCATCCTCAACCTTGGCAAAATAAACTTGCTAAATTAACTGAGACCTATCTCAAATTTTTGGAGTTGACATTTTGATAATCACAGAGGGATTCTGAGTAGAGGTCTCCCTGACCTTAGACAAATCTCCTAAGGGTGCTTGGTACCAGTGTGAGCTAACTTTATGGCTCAAACCAATAGAAAAATTTGCTGAGGTCTGGGAGCACCCCCTCTAGAGAATCCCTGATCTCCCCAAATTTGGTCGAGATCTAAAGTTTATTTTGCTGTACAATTCCCTTTTTTTTTGGAGTTTTACTTGTTTCCAACAAGGAAGGCAAGTTTTCCTGCTTCCGTGACAATGGAAGGCAGGTAACTCCTTTATGGAATTTGAGCTTGCTTCCAATAGGGAAAAGGAGGGTTTTTTTTTTTTCCTGCTTCTAGGATGGTAGAGAGCTGTCTTGAGCCTGAGACCCATCCCTAGGTAAGTAGCTGAATTGGGGGTTTGTTTTGGCTAAAGTTAACAATCAGCCGCTCTTAATTTCTCCTTCCCATTAGAGCACTCAGTGATCATAGAAGCTGTGTGATTGTTTGTTTTGCTTCACCGTTTGTTGTTGTTGTTGCTGTTTGTTTCTGTTTGGTTGTTGTTTCAGTCTTTTTCCCATTGGGTTTGATCAGCTCTACCTGACTTGATAAAATCCTAAAGAAGTTCCAAATTATGGGAAACAAGGCCTCTGGAGTGGCTAAATTCCCTGTCCCTCCCCACCAACACACACACAAAAAGGGCGGGCCACAGTGGCTCACACCTGTAATCCCAGCACTTTGGAAGGCTGAGGTGGGCAGATCATGAAGTCAGGAGTTCCAGACCAGCCTGACCAACATGGTGAAACCCCATCTCTACTAAAAATACAAAAATTAACTGGGCGCAGTGGCGCGCACCTGTAATCCCAGCTATTCAGGAGGCTGAGGCAGGAGAATTGCTTGAACCCGGGAGGCAGAGGTTGCAGTGAGCCGAGATTGCACCACTGCACTTCAGCCTGGGTGATACAGCAAGACTCTGTCATGGGAAAAAAAAAAAAGGTGGTCTGGCGGGGGGAGAAAAAAGGCCAGCAAAAGGAGAAAAAAAAGATGAAAGATTTTTTATTTTGACTGCTAAGGGGCTTGATTCACATAACAAGGCCGCCTTTTGCTAGCCAGGCAAAACCGAAAGAGCAATGGCTGTACTTCTGAAACAGCAGCATTTTTTTCCAGCTGAAGTGCGGTAATGAGATTTAAAAAGATTTTTTTAAAGGAGCTCAATGGTTAAAAGTCAGCTTAATTAAAAGCTAACATCCAAGGTGTGTGTGTGTGTATTTAACCTTCATGTTTTTGTTTTTGTTTTTCCTCCTAGGACCTTGTTTTGTTTTTGAGCAAAAGTTTTTTTCTTCTCAGTTGACTGAATTCTGTTTTCTTCATTTACTTCTGCCGTCTCTCCTTTCTCTTGCACCCTCTGCTGCATGAGGGACCTAAAATAGTTTATAGTAGCCTGAGGTTTCTTAAAGAAAATGAAGAAGGCACTAGACTCCTTTTGGGGGAGAAATCTCTTTTTCCTTATGGAACCCCAGGAATGTAAAAAGATAAATTGGTCTCAGCTCTTAAACTGCTTACTTTTATATTGTGGTATCTGTTTTTTTTGTTTTTTTTGTTTTTTTGTTTTTTTACTAAAATAGTTATTGTAACTGAGGTTACTCTTACTCTTGAGTTTTTAAGGAAGAGTGTGGTTTTATCACTTCTGGGCCTTTGGCTAAGATCAAGTGTGGAAGAGTGTGGTTTAGACACTTAGAAATGTCTTTGTTTAAAAAAAAACTTTTTTTAAAGTGCACTGTAAAAGCATCACGTGGTCTAAGCTCATAATAATTCTCCCTTTTTGGAGACCCAGGATTCAGTGTGGGCTTTGCCCAGAGCTCAGAGATCCAGTTAAAAGATAGGTGGTCCCTATCTAAACAAAATTGGTCTCCTTATACAATCCTATGACAGATTTCTGTAATTTTATGTTTGACTTGGCATCCATCTTTTTTTTTTTTTTTTGAGACAGAGTTTCACTCTTGTTGCCCAGGCTGGAATGCAATGGTATGATCTCGGCTCACTGCAACCTCTGCCTCCCGGGTTCAAGTGATTCTCTTGCTCAGCTTCCATAGTAGCTGGGATTACAGGTATGTGCCACCACGCCTGGCTAATTTTGCATTTTTAGTAGAGATTGGGTTTCTCCATGTTGGTCAGGCTGGTCTCAAACTCCAGACCTCAGATGATCCACCTGCCTCTGCCTCCCAAAGTGCTGGGATTATAGGCATGAGCCACCATGCCCAGCCAGCATCCATCTTTAATCTCCCTCTAGCACCATCAGACTTATCTCTCTACCTTATGATGGAAATTTTGCTATTTGATTTTTCACCTGAGTTGTTTCCTTTTTTTTTTTTTTTTTGAGATGGAGTCTCACTCTGTCACTCAGGCTGGAGTGCAGTGGCGTGATCTTGGCTCACTGCAACCTGCAACCTCTGCCTCTTGGGTTCAAGCAATTCTCTGCCTCAGCCTCCTGAATAGCTGGGATTGCAGGCGCCTGCCACCATGCCCGGCTAATTTTTTTGTATTTTTAGTAGAGATGGGGTTTCACTATCTTGGCCAGGTTGCTATTGAACTCCTGACCTCGTGATCCACCTACCTCAGCCTCCCAAAGTGTTGGGATTACAGGCATGAGCCACCGCATTTGGTGAGTTGTTTCCTTCAATATGCAACTTTAAGGCTATTTAGCTGACAACTGCCTGTGGTTGTAAAACAGGTTATCAAGAATCTGAAAGTCTGGCGGGGCATGGTGGCTCACACCTGTAATCCCAGCACTTTGGGAGGCCGAGGTGGGTCGATCACCTGAGATCAGGAGTTTGAGACCATCCTGGCCAACATGGTGAAATCCTGTCTCTACTAAAAATACAAAAAATTAGCTGGGTGTGTTTGTGGGCACCTGCAATCCCAGCTACTCAGGAGGCTGAGGCAGGAGAATTGCTTGAACCTGAGAGGCAGAAGTCATGGTGAGCCAAGATTGTGCCACTGCACTCCAGCTCGGGTGACAGAGCAAGACTCTATCACCAAAAAAAAAAAAAAAAAAGAAAAGAAAAAAATAATCTGAAAGTCTAAGATAGGAAAAAAAGTTGTTATGAATCTATGAGATGCACTTCTATTAGCATGCCTAAGACGTCTTTGTATGTGCTGTGTACACAATGTTTCACTGCTGAAAATATAAAAAGGGGCTAGAGCCCCTAATTAGAATTAACTAAACTAAGTTCCTCTCAAAGTTAGTTTGGCCTATACCCAGAAATGAACAAGGAGAGCTTGGAGGTTAGAAGCAAGATGGAATCAGTTAGGTCAAATCATTTTCACTGTCTTAGTTATAATTTTGCAATGGTGGTTCCATAACTTTAAATAATGACAATCACAGTTTTTAGAAATAATCTAAGTAAATGATTAAAATAAAATAATTACATAAATGCAATAGGATAAATACTTGTAGACAAACTTGTCATAATTTAGAATCTAAAGTTAAATTAAATAATAGATATTTCATTATTTGGGTACTTTCCAATAAAAATATATTTGTAGGAAAACATTCTTTCTAAAAAAAAAGTGTGTCCTTTTAAAAAAAAGTGAACCATTCTGTCTAATTTAAGGCTTATTTAAAGGTCATGTATAAAACAAGGTAAAAGCAACCAGGAAACAAAAGAGATGTAAAGAAAGTTATAAAAGCAAAGAGGTTTTTTCTGGTAAGAAAGCTTAAAGAGAAATAATTTCATATGAGAAAGACTCTTGTACAGTAAATTTAGTTGTAGAGTAAAATGACTGGTTGTTGAAGAAGGAAGGACAAACCAGAAAGTCCAAGCGTAGCATGAATGGTCTGTGTAAGTCACAATAAGAGGATTTATTAAAAAAACCCAAAAACTTTTATATGATCAAGTTGTCACATTATTATTAAGTTTTGGGTTGCTTAGGAAAAAAACTGATTAAATTTTTTCAAAAGTTAAGGTTATTACATCTGTGTATTTCTCTGTATGTGCTTTTAATGTCCTTGTGACATTAAGTTACAGGGCTTTGACTCCTGGGTCTGAAAAGGACACCAGGTCCTGCTAATTTTTTTTTTTGACACGGAGTCTTGCACTGTCGCCCAGGCTAGAGTACAGTGGCATGATCTTGGCTCACTGCAACCCTCCACCTCCCGGGTTCAAGCAATTCTTCTGCCTCAGCCTCCCAAGTAGCTGGGATTACAGGTGCCTGTCACCACACCCAGCTAATTTTTTGTATTTTTAGTAGAGATGGGGTTTCACCATGTTGGCCAGGCTGGTCTCAAACTCCTGACCTCATGATTTGCCCACCTCACCCTCCCAAAGTGCTGGGATTACAGGCGTGAGTCACTGTGCCTGACCAAGTCCTGCTAAAGTTTAAACACTGACAGCAACTAAAGCCCCATCTTCAGGCCCAGTAGAAGATGCCAATCAAAATAAACTGCATTCCTGAAACACAGGGACAGAAATTAAAGCTATTCAACTCCTCAAGGCCCCAGGGACTATCACATAAGAGGTGGGCATGGGAGATTGCAAGGACCAATTTTGAGAGATAAAATAAGTTCACTTTCTCGCTGGGTGTGGTGGTGGCTCACGCCTGTAATTCCAGCACTTTGGGAGGCCGGGGCGGGTGGATCATGTGAGGTCAGGAGTTCGAGACCAGCTTGACCAACACAGTGAAACCTTGTCTCTACTAAAACTACAAAATTAGCCAGGCATGGTAGCGCATGTCTGTAATCCCAGCTACTTGGGAGGCTGAGGCAGGAGAATCACTTGAACCCAGGAGGTGGAGGTTGCAGTGAGCCAAGATCACGCCATTGCACTCCAGCCTGGGCAACAAGAGCAAAATTCCGTCTCAAATAAATAAATAAATAAGTTCAGTTTCTCTATAAATTAGTCATTAATGTCAAAGGTACACTGATGCAAGACCAGCATATGGGCCCATGTGTCAGATTAAAAAGGTTTTATTGAAGCATTAACTGACTCCTAAATAAAGGTTATGAAAGGCTTATGGAAATTATATCTTATAGTCAAGATATAATTTTGAAAACTATAGTTAATTGGGTTCATGCTAGTTTTTTTTTGAGACAGAGTCTCACTGTCGCCCAGGCTGGAGTGCAGTGGCGCGATCTTGGCTCACTGCAACATCCACCTCCCAGGTTCAAGCAGTTCTCCTGCCTCAGCCTCCTGAGTAGCTGGAATTACAGGTGCACACCACCACGCCCAGCTAATTTTTGTATTTTTGATAGAGACGGGGTTTCACCATGTTGGTCAGGCTGGTCTCAAACTCTTGACCTCATGATCCCCCCGCCTCAGCCTCCCAAAGTGCTGGGATTACAGGCATGAGCCACTGCACCCAGCTTCATGCTATTTTTATTAGAGCTTATTGTTTGGAACATTATGTCTCTTCTCAAAGAATGAAGGTTTTCACCTTTTTTGAAATCCTTGAGTTATTACTTTGGTTAAATGAATGAGCCTATATTGTGATATCAAGAGTTTTAAACCTTTGATATTTGACAAACTTTCCAAAATCAATTGATAAATTATGTCTTTTTCTGACCTAATTAATCTGTTAAGATATTGAGTTCCCTGAAGTCCAAAAATGACACAGTTTGGCTTATTTGGTATGAAAATTATACAGGAAGCATTGTCAAATATGAAATGGTGTTTGGTTTTCTTTAGGCTGTATTCGTATAAATATATTATTGGTATGTATTCCAAAATTATGGGAAACTCCTATAATCCTGATAAAGCAGTGTGCATCATCAGTAATAATCATAATTATATTAAATTATTGTGTGCCACAGAGGTAACAAATTTCCTTGCCAACTGTGTCTTTGACTATGGCTGCCTTAAAAGTTTTTGTCATTCACAGACAATTGTCTTGTTTTGGTTATCTTTAGGAGGTGGCTTTATAATCAGCTCTAGAACACAAGTGTTTTTTTGTTCTTGTTTTTGTTTTTTTTTTTTGAGATGGAGTCTCGCTCTGTCGCCAGGCTGGAGTGCAGTGGCACAATCTCGGCTCACTGAAACCTCCGCCTTCCAGGTTCAAGCAATTCTCCTGCCTCAGCCTCCTGAGTAGCTGGGAGTACAGGCATGCACCACCATGCCCAGCTAATTTTTGTGCTTTTAGTAGAGACGGGGTTTCAACATGTTGGCCAGAATAGTCTCTATCTCTTGACCTCGTGATCCACCCGCCTCGGCTTCCCAAAGTGCTGGGATTGCAAGTGTGAGCCACCGTGCCCGGCGAACACAGGTGTTCTTAAATGCAGGTTTCTGATAACTTTGGAGATTGTGGAGATTGTGACATTAGAATAGAGAAGAAGAACTTTCAGGACTCTCATGGAGAGCTGAAATGTTCATGTGTATCAAGCAGAACAGGAGTAAACTATGTAAACTGAACTCATAGAAGACTAAAGTAATCTTTTTTACTTTTGCTTTAAATGTTGCTGATCCTTTGTTTTATTTTGTTTTTTCAGAGTCAAGGAAACTTTTTTTTTGTGCTATTGACAGCTTTTAACAATTTAATATACTCCCGGCCAGGTGCGGTGCCTCATGCCTATAATCCCAGCACTTTGGGAGGCCAAGGTGGGCAGATTACGAGGTCAGGAGATCAAGACCATCCTGGCTAACATCGTGAAACCCCGTCTCTACGAAAAATAAAAAAATAAAAAAGTTAGCCGGGCATGGTGGCGGGTGCCTGTAGTCCCAGCTACTCAGGAGGCTGAGGCAGGAGAATGACGTGAACCTGGGAGGCGGAGCTTGCAGTGAGCTGAGATCGTGCCACTGCACTCTAGCCTGGGTGACACAGCGAGACTCTGTCCCAAAAAAAACAACAAACAAACAAAACAAAAACAAAAACAAAAACAAAACAATTTAGTACACTCCCATTAACAAAATTTGGAGCATATTTTTTTCTCTCTACCTGATTTCTCCAGAATTTGGAAGCTATTTGTGAGTATTCTTAACTTTTGGCAGTACAGTTATGTGCATAAGTGCAATAAGAATCTGTTTTCATTTTGCAACAAGACACAATTGGAGAAACTAGTTATTTTATCAAGGCTTTGACTGGAATGGTGTGCTTTCCTTTAAGGAATGAAGCTTGGTTTATGGAGCCAATAAAAACCCCTTAGGGAAACTGGCCTCATACCTTCCCTGTATAGGGTTCCTGACCTCTGGTAAGTAAAGGCCCTGTCTCTGATAGGCCCAAAAGCCTCAAGTTTACCTTGGAACCTCAAGAAGATCACCCAAGTCATAGGTATTTAATAGCACATATCCATGGCTAGGCTTGGCTTTAAAAAAAGGTCTTATCTGAGATTCCTTCTATGGAACAAAGTTCCATCAAAGCCAATTTAAAAGCCTGTGTAAAAAATAATTATTCTTGGCCAGGTGTGGTGGCTCATGCCTGTAATCCTAGCACTTTGGGAGGCTGAGGCAGATGGGTCACCTGAGGTCAGGAGTTCGAGACCAGCCTGGCCAACATGGTGAAACCCCATCTCTACTAAAAATACAAAAAATTAGTCGGGTGTGGTGGCGGGTGCCTGTAATCCCAGCTACTCAGGAGGCTAAGGCAGGAGAATCACTTGAACCCAGGGGGCAGAGGTTGCAGTGAGCTGAGATTGTGCCATTGCACTCCAGCCTGGGCAACAAGAGCGAAACTCTGTCTCAAAAAAAAAAAAAATTATTCTTGCTGCCCTGTATACAAATAATTAGGCCAAGTATAATAAAGCAAATCAGTCTTACCATGATTTGTCTTTAGTAAAAATGGGAAACTGGATAGAGAAAAATTATGTTTTGAAAACTATAGTATACCTGATCTTAGATTCTAGTTTTGCCTAATGTTTTTCAATTTTTATTATTTTTCTACAATTTGGACTGAATTCTAATTTTTCTTGACTACAAGTCTTCAAAATAATGTTTTCAATTTTTTTACTTCTTTTTGTTTGTTTGTTTTTCCTAACTTGGAGTCAGTGAAAGCTGAGCTGTGCTTTCTTAAAGTCCTGAAAACTGAAGCCTGACAACTTAAACTTCAGAAGAAAATGTCAGCAACCAATTTACATACCTAAGCCACTTTCATACCTGCCTACTGATGGGTGAACTTCAGAGTAATGTGGCCTGTATCTATTTTCCAGGATTGCTCTTCTGTTGATTGTTGTTTTTCTCCCTTCTTCCCCCTATTTTCTCTTTGTAAGACATGAGACTTCACAACCTTCTAAAACTGAACTTCCCTAATAACTTGGGATCTACCCGTCTAGGAAGAAACCATCCTAGCCATGAGAGATCAGACAAAACCTGGGACCAGAGACTCAATTTCTTCTAAAATGCTTTTTCCAAAAGATTTTAAAAAAGAAAAGGGGGAAACGTGAAAGGAAAATATCTTGGGCCCCCAAAATCACTAGGCTAAAGGGAAAAGTCAAGGTAGGAACTGCTTAGGGCAAACCTGCTCCCCATTCGATGCAAAGTTACCCCTCTGCTTACTGACAAAACTGCGTATCTGATTGCCTCCTTTGGAGAGGCTAATCAGAAACTCAAAAGAATGTAACCATTTGTCTCTTATCCACCTGTGACCCGGAAGCCCCCTTCCCACTTTGAGTCTTCCCACCTTTGCTTGGAGTTGTCTCACCTTTCCAGACGGAACCAATGTTTATCTTACATATATTGATTGGTGTCTTATGTCTCCCTAAAATGTATAAAGCCGAGCTGTGCTGTGACCACTTTGGGCACATGTCGTCAGGACCTCCTGAGGCTGTGTCACGGGCACACGTCCTCAACCTTGGCAAAATAAACTTTTAAATTAACTGAGACCTGTCTCGAATTTTCAAGGTTCACAACCTCACGCAGAAAGCACAGACTCTGATTCCAGCCAAAGGTCATCAGGCTGAGTGAGCTTCCAGGGGGTCACAGAGAACAGGTCCACCCCACTCTACCCCTCCACCATCAGCTAACAAAGACAGGGTCTCCACTGCCTCTGCTGCAAAGCCCTCCTGCTCACTCAGTGGCCAGGATGCGCTTCCTGAGTCTATCTAGGATCCCTTCAGCTGCAGTTTGGAGCTGGGCTCCTCTGCTGTTTGCCCTTTCTCTGCCCCAGCCCTCCAGACAGAATTTACCTGAGCCCATCTAGCTCGGTCTCCAGCCGCCTTCGCTCAACCACCAGCCCCACGGTGTTGGCAAACCTCTGTGGTGAGTGGGGCACCCTGGCAGGCAGGAGGAATATCTGCAGTGGTAGAGATCAGGTGCACGGTGAGGCTGCTATCCCTCATGGAGATCTTAGCGCCCCCAACATCCTGGGCATCCCCAGCTGACCCCCGGGCAGCAAAGGGGTACTGCTTGTGTACCCTGGGCCCTCTTCTCTGCCCAGCCTCTACACTGGGGAACCAGAGGGAATGTTGGACTGTGCTGAGGATGGGGCAGCATGGAAGAGGGAGGATGGGGAAGGGGCAGGTTGGCAGGGGAAGGTGTGGGAGAGCAGGAAAAGGTAGGGAGGACAAGACCTCAGCCAAGGCCAGGATGAGTGGACAGGGTGGATTCCAGCTGTGGCCGCCTTTCTCTTCCCCACCCTGCTGGGATCCGGCCTCACCTCTCCCTGCCGAATGATCACATCCCGGTGTTTCCCTTGCTCCAGGACTCGGAGAACCATGTCTCCCTCCAGCTGGTAAAATACCTGTGGGACAGGAGAGAGGCTTGGACCCTCCCTACTTTCTCTTCTAGGTCCTTGGCCACTGCCCAGGCCCTGAATTCTGACTGGGAAACCTGAGAAACTTTCTGAAGGCCTTGGAGTTGATGGGCAGCTCCGTCACTTCTGTCCCCAGGCCTGTATCCCAGTGCATGCCATGGAGTGCTGGGGACACATGGGATCATGTCTTGGACATGCAAGTGATGACCAGAGTACCCAGGATGCAACAGTGGTTGCCTGGCTGGCGGGCAGGAGCTGGATGAAATGCTCACTGGGGAACTGAATGACCCAGCAGTCAGGTAGGGAACCCACCCATTTACTGTGTGCCAGGGGCTGTGCCAGGCACTTTTCCACCAGAAACCTTCACAGCAACCTCCAAAGGTATCATTAACCCCAATCAGCAGAAAACAAAGAAAGAAAACCAAGGCTCAGAGGGTAAGACAGCTGGCCTAAGGTCACATAGCTGGTTACTCTCCAGCTGGAGCCACAGCTTGGACCCAAGGCCGTATGTGGCTCTAGAGCCACTGGCCAGAGTGATGCCTTGGCAAGGGGTGGGGCTGTGGAGGTTGCTGGCGGCCTGGGATGGGTTAGGGGCTGTGGGGGATGGGAGCACATGCTTCTTGTGCTCTCCTGGGGGCGGGGGGTGGGCGGGGGCGCTCCTACTTCATTTTTCCGGTTCCATCCTAAGTCCCTAATTTACTGAGATCACTCCATGGAATTGGGAGGAAGAGGAGGAGGCAGACCGGCTTTCTCTCTACCAGTCACACATTGCCTGGGTGTTAAAAGCCCCAGCCAAATACTTGAAGGAATGTTATCAACAGCATCTACTAAGAGAAACCAAGCTGACCTCGAGGGACCTAGAGAGATGTGGCTCTGCAGTCTGCCACTAGGCAAATAGTCACCACCCTTCTGAAGGGCAACTTGGCCATGGGCATGAAGTGCCTTGGCAGTTCACACCCCTGGAGGGACTGTGGGGTTTCTTGGGATGCAGGACCCTAAGTGCTAAAACTGGGAAAGTTCTGGGTGAATCCAGATAGCTGGTCACCATACAACCTTGACCTCAGTAATTCCACCTCAGGAATGAGACCTCAGTTCATCAGAGACATACCTGCCTAGTGGTATACATTCAAGGCTGTTTTTAATGCAGTGCATAGTTAAAAGCCCTCAGCTCTGCCAGGGTGCGGTGTGCCTTTGGTCAATTCAGTTAGCCTTTCTGTACCTCGGTTTCCTCATCTACATAATGACAGTTATCTACTCAAAATGTAGCTGTGAAGATGCCAGGGATGCTTTACACATATGTGCTCAGCGCATAGTAAGCCCTCAATAAGCCTCTAGCTATTAGTATTGATGATGGTAAGAATGACAAAAGTAATGCTAATATAATTACAGGAGAAATGTAAATATATGATGGTAGATTAGAAATATGGAACATTATGCAGCCATTAAAAACTACGTTTTTGAATAGCTGTTAATAAAATGGGAAAATGGAAAATGCTAAAGTTACGTTAAAGATTAAAAACTATACCCAGCAGGGCTTCAGTTTGTAGCAATACAAATAAAACAGAGGCAGCCTGTTCTCAGCGGCCCTCTGCGTGGTGGGATTATGGATGAGGTAAGGATTTTTCTTTCTATATTTCTCATATTTTCTACAAGGAACAATGTTTACTTTCCTTATTAAAAACAACCCATAGGCCGGATGTGGAGGCTTATGCCTGTAATCCTAGCACTTTGGGAGATGGGAGGATCACTTGAGGCCAGGAGTGGAGACCATTCTGGGCAACATGGTGAGACCCCATCTCTACAAAAACTAGAAAAAATTAGCTGAGTTTGGTGATGTGTGCCTGTAGTCCTAACTATTTGGGAGCCTGAGGTGGGAGGATCACTTGAGCCCCAGAAGTTGAGGCTGCAGTGAGCTATGATTGCACCACTGTACTCCAGCCTGGGTGACAGCGTGAGACCCCTTCTCTAAAACACAAAAACAAACACAAACATGAACAAACAAAAACCCCATAAACATTATTTAATACAAATAATAAGAAACCTACCAGGTTCTCTTATAGGGAGCATTTCAGTATGCTCTCCTCCCCCACTCTCCAAGCTGGGAGGAAGCCTGTGTGTGTGTGTGTGTGTGTGTGTGTGTGTGTGTGTGCGCGTGTGTGTGTGTGTCTAGGGAACTTTCACAGTGAGGGAGGGGAGGAGGGACAAAGGAAGAGTTGGGAGAGGGGAGTCTGGAGTGACCCTCTGGGCCGGGTTTAAACCCTTACCAGGCAGGCTACACGATATTTTCTCTATTTTCTTGCTCTTGTCCCCTGCTCAGAGGCCTTCCCTGTGATGAGGGGCAGGCCTGGCCTGGAGCAGAGGTACAGATCACTGAACAGCAGAAAATCCCGAACAGCTGTGGGCACTCCTAGAGGAATTATGCTCAGTTTGGAAGTAAATGATGTTTAGGGGCCTGGGGCTGGCTAGAAGATTAACTGTACTGGCTCAGGCAGATAATGAATAGAATCTGGCTTTCTGACCTGGAAAGGCCTTTCAGGCAGGCCAGGCGGAAAGGGCGGGAGGTGTAGAGGAACAATGCATATCAAGCACCAACTCTGCACCAGGCTCTGTGCACATACTCTATGCACATTGAATTCTTCCACCAGACAGGGGCTGTTGTCCCCATGTGCTTACGGAAACAGGCTTGGAGAGGTGACATGATGTGCCCTGTCCAAGATCCCGGGGTTAGTAAGCGGCAGAGAATTCCCCCAATGCAATTTCATCTGCCTCTGGCCCCCCTGCACCTGCAAGCTCCAAGAAAGGAGTGAGGTAGGTGGCGTATAGGTGGTAGGTGGTGCTGGGGAGTGGCGAGCCGGGCCAGGGAGCTGGAGGTACCCTGACCACTATTGCAGAGGCAGAGCTCAGTGAGGAGGAAAGTGTGGTTTGGTAAGAGGTGTGATTTGAACCCAGGGCTGAGCAACTCCCCTTTTCTCACTTATTCAGGAGCCCGGACCCTGAGTTACGCCACTTCCACAGCACAGCCTGGAGTCTCCCCAGGCTCCAGCTGGGTGAGGATAGGCAGGGACAGAGAGGAGGCCGACCCTCAGCCCTGACGCTGCCCAAGTGCTGCACCACCCTGCCACCAAAATCTCAGCAGGGTGGGACCAAGCCCTGTCACAAGCTCGCCTCCAGCCAGGTTCCTCCCAGACACCTGGGCATCCCTCCAAAGTGAGGACACCTGCGCTGGCCAGCCCTCCTCATCACTCAGCTGCCATCTGAGTCAGGACACGGGCTGCTGGCCAGGCCCCTCAGGAGACACTCAGGCACCTGAGCTTGGAGAAACCATGGGATGGGGCATGGGGCAGAGGCAGCAGGGGGCGAAAAGGGAAGCAAAGACAGAGGGAGACAGGAGAGGCGGGTGCTGAGACCAGGGCCAACAGAGAAGGCAGAAGCCTCTGGAAGACTCTGCAGCCAGCTGTGCCTCCCATGCCATAGCCACGCCAGGTCTACCCACCTCCTCAGTATAGTTTTAGATTTTCCTATTGACTTTTTCCACCAAGGAAACGGTCTCCAGTGATGTGTGTTTGTGAGAAGGGGGTGGCCAGGAGAGGTGCAGGGCCCCTGGAGTGTGAGAGGGCTTGGCTGGTTCTGCTGGCCCAGGGCCCATCGTTCCTCCACACAGCCTTGGGTGTCCCAGTGCACACGTGAGGTGCTCAGCAAATATTTGTTGAACAAGTGATTCTCCCATGCTCACTACAGTCCCTGGCTGTGGCCTGGCTGCCCTCAGTGGGGACAGAGGCTGTTGATCAAGCTGGACTCTGGATCTTGAACCCCCAGAATGAGGCTCCCTGAGAGGATGGGGAGCCCCTCTACTGATCCTTTTCCACCAGAGGAGATTCTGTGTCTCTCCTTAAGGGGACACACCTTTCTCTTTAAATTTTGCCTTTGTTTATTTATTTGGGGGTAGGTAGTAGAGAAGCACAGTCCAAACTTCAAGGTGCAAAAGGTGATTCAAGGCAAATTCCCCCTCCCACCTGCCCCAGCCACAATCCACGAATGGGTTTTGCAGCCTCTAGTTAAGGAAGGGCCACCCAGCCCCAACTCCTCCTTCAGCTCCAGGCATCCCCCTACCATGCCTACCCCTCAGCCACTAGCTCCTCCTCTCTCAGCCCCTTGCTCTCCCCCCGCCACCCACTCAGCCCAGCCTTCACCCACAGTGTTTTTGCACTTTGCCCCTGTCTGTGGGGGATGATCTTATTTTGGAGACCAATTGAATCTGTCAAGTTTGTGGGGAGGGGACCAGGACATCCCCCCGAACACAGCCAGCCCCTATATCCAGGGGGAGGATGCCCCATGGATAAAGCCTCTCTCACCCGCAGGGCGTGGACTGTTTCCTGGGGCTCTCCCAGCAGAGGTGCTGGCTGTGGAGGCGTCACTGCCTGACCACCAGCTTGGAGGCAGCAGTCGTGCCCTATGATTTCAGCTGTGCCCCCTCCACTCATCAGCCACATGTCCACCCCTCTCCACTCATCAGCCACATGTCCACCCCTCTCCACTCATCAGCCACATGTCCACCCCTCTCCACTCATCAGCCACATGTCCACCCCTCTCCAGTCCATCATCTCTGGGCCTTGAGTGGGAAGCACCCCCTCCCCCCAGGGCCAGGCTCCTTGCCCGCAGGCCTAGATCCAGGGAGACCAGTCAAACCTACCTCTTCACCCTCTTCGATGTGATAGTCCTTCCTGGTGTTGGGGCCTCCGACGAACATGACTTTGAGCTGCTCCTGGTGCCTGCAATGCGCAAAGTGGGGGAGACGTTCTAAACCATCTCCTAGGAGTGAAGAGAGCAGGGGTCCTGTGGGGGCCAGGAGGGAGCCTGAGGGCCCCTGGGAGAGGAGCAGGGCTGTTTTGGCCTCACTGTCCCTGTCCCCCACCTCTCATCCCTAGTTCATGCCTGCATGCATCTAAGTGTCTATGTGTCTGGGATTGTGTCTGTGTGTCTATCTGTCCCTGTATGTGTGTCCCCCGACATCGTCTGACCCAACAAGAGGAATGATGTGGTGGTGAATCTATGGCTTCATCAACCAGGATCACAGGATCAAGAGCTCGAATTATAGGAGAGTAGCAAATTGGAGGCCCCTTCCCTGGATGGGGCAGTGTAGGGGCAAAACGACCTTGACCTGCCACTCACCCATGCTGTCTGACTATAGGACCCTGCACTCTCCCCTGGCTGGAGGCATGGCTCAGTGGATGCAGGAGACCATGACATTTAGCAGGGGCCTCGGGCGATGTCAAGTCAGTGTGGCATGTGTTCACAAGCACAGGCCCTGAGGCATGTTACTAACCTTATCTGTAAAATAGAGGAACAGTTCTTACCTCACAGAGTTTAAACAGAATACATGAATTAATATTTGGAAGCTCTCAGAATGGTGCCTAGCATATAGTAAGCACTATTTAAGTATTTGATAAAATAAATAAACCCGGCTGGGCGTGGTGGTTCATGCATGTAATCCCAGCACATTGAGAGGCAGAGGCGGATGTATTGCTTGAGGCCACTAGCCTGGCCAACGTGGTGAAACCCTGTCTCTACTAAAAATACAAAAATTAGCCAGGCCTGGTGGTGGGCACCTGTAATCCCAGCTACCTGGGAGGCTGAGACACGAGAATCGCTTGAACCTGAGAGGTGAGGTTGAAGTGAGCTGAGATTGTGCTACTGCACTCCAGCCGGGGTAACAGGGGGAGTCTCTGTCTTAAATAAATAAACTCAATACAACCCTCTCATTTTACAGCCGATTTAGCCAACCAAGAGAGGGTCACAAAGCCAGGGAATGACTGAACCTGAGCCAGGTCCCAGGCTCCTTGACTCCCACGCTGGCGCTGGGTCTGTGGGGGCATCTAGTCAGCTGTTTGAACAAAAGGTGCCCAAACTCCTCAGTCTTTCTGCTGTTGGTGTGGTGTTACCTTTTTATGGGAAAAATACCTCAGCACCTCCTGAGAACAGCCCGCCCCATCCCCACAGCAGGGTCCCCTTTCAGAGTGCAGACCCTGGGGTGAATAAGCAGCAGAATGTGTCTGGGTGGGGCTTCAGGGTGTTCTCAGGTGGCCCTGCCACGGAAGGCAGGGGCGATGGCTTTCCTCTGGGAAGGGGAGGTGCTGGGTCTGGAACCATTTGTACACACAGGGCACAGCAGCCTAGAGGCTGCCTACATGGATGATGATGGTGTGGATGGCAGGGGAGGGGCTATGGGGGAGGTCTGAGCCCCCAAACTAGACTGGCAGGTCCTTTCTGAGTGTCCTGTCCTGTGGGCTGCTTTCCAGCCCAGCTGGGAGGCATGGAGACAAGACGGAAGAGCCAGTCTCTTTCCTTGTCCTTCCCTTTTGGGAGGCTGGGCCCAATAAGCCAGAAACACATGTGTCGACCTGATGTTTGGAAAGGTGGATGAGGTCGCAGGGCAGGAGGAGGCTGACGTGAACAGTCCATGCTTAAAGAACTTAAAGCTGCATAGAACTTCAAGGAGGGAAGGGAAGCTGCGAGGAACTTCACTGGGGAAGGGTGTGCACGTGAGAGCTGGGTGCAGAGGCTCTGAGATTACAAGCACTGGGGGTGAGCTTGGGGAACGACGTTGAGAAGGCTGGACCAGGAGGGTGGACCTGCCATGGAGTCTGGTCTTGGCCTAAGGGGTGCCCGGGAACCTGGAAAGCTTTTTTTTTTTTTTTTTTTTTTTACCCTGAGATAGAGTCTTGCTTGCCACCCAGGCTGGAATGCAGTGGCACGACTTCGGCTCACTGCAACCTCCACCTCCTGGGTTCAAGCAATTCTCCTGCCTCGGCCTCCTGAGTAGCTGGGACTACAGGTGCGTGCCACCACGCCCAGGTAATTTTTGTATTTTTAGTAGAAATGGGGTTTCACCATGTTGGCCAGTCTGGTCTTGAACTCCTGACCCCAAATGATCCACCCGCCTCAGCCTCCCAAAGTGCTGGGATTACAGGCGTGAGCCACTGCGCCCGGCTTGAAAGTTGTTTTTTAAAATCACCTTCACTGAGATATAACTTAGGTACGTACAGACAATTCTAAACAACTCCACTCAAGAACTCTTTCAACCCATCAGTCAGAATGCATAAACCAGACCTGCCCTCCTCTGCCCAGAAATCTTCAGCAGCTTCTCACCTTGCTTAGGAGTATTATGGGCTGAATAGTAACCCCTCCTGTAAAATTTATATGTTGAAGTCCTAACACCCAGTACTGCAGAATGTGACCTTATTTGGAAATAGGGTCCTTGAGATGTAGTTAGGTTAGGATGAGGTCATCCTGGAGTAGGGTGAGCCCCTGATCCAATATGTCTGGTGTTCTTTTAAAAGAGGGAAATTCGGACACAGACACACACACAAGGAGACTGCCTTGTGAAGACGAAGGTGGAGGTGGGCGTGGTACAGCAGAAGCAAGAATACCAATGATGCCAGCAAACCACCGAATGCTAGGGAGAGGCCTGGGAAGATGGACGCGAGACCTCAGGGGGAGCGATGGGAGGACAGAAGGAGCGACGGCGGACGGGGATGAAGTGGTGGAAGGAGGCAAAGATGATGCTACATCTTTGATTGGGGGTGGGCAACAACAGTGGTAGAAGAGATCTTTGGGGAGATATTGACTGTTGGCCATGTGGTATTGCATGGTGACCAAGAGTGAGCGTGGACTCTGGAGTCAAACTGCTCCGTGGGTTGAGTCTGGAGCCTACCCCACAGGCGCTTTGTGACACTAGAAATGTTACTTATGAAACTTCCCCCTCACGGTGCTACTGTGAGAATGAGATGAGATGATGTAAAAACACTTGGCATAGTCCTGGGCCTGCTGTTTGCTTTGAGGTGCCACCCTTCTGACCATGTCCTGTGGACACAGCAAAAATGGGGAATGTGAACCTTGATCTAGCCGGCATGTGAGGCCCCGCCCTGGAACTGGGGGGATGAGGGAGGTGACCATACCACAGGGGAGGGCCCGAGAGGTCTGCCTAAGAAAGATGGCAGCTGGATGGCCAACCCTGTTGGGTACTGGAGGCAGAGGCTACTGGCAGAAGTCGCCTAGGAGGGTCTGGTGTGGTGTGTGTGTGTGTGTGTGTGTGTGTGTGTTCGTGCACACCTGCAAAGAGGGGCCCTGGAAAAAGCAAGAAATCAAGATCTTCCCAAAGGAGCGGATTCTCTGCCTTCCCCTTTGCCTGTGGCTTCTGGGACAGGGTTGGGGTGTATGATTTGGCTGCCCCCAGGCCTACGTTCTAGTGCACTTCTGCCTTGAAAACCACCCTCCCCACACTTTTGAGTTTTCCCAAAATGCACAGTGTCACTTGGGGTTGGAGAATTGTTTCTCAGCCCTGGAAGGAGGGGTGCACCCTGTCATCTCATCTCCTACAGCCTCAGAACCAGCTCAGCCTTCTTCAGAAGTCAAGGCCACAGTCACCAGAAAGAGGAACAGACCGATGTGGTGGAACCGGAACAGGCTGTCTCCATCTTCCCCCAAGAACCAAGAGATTGAAGCCGCCCTTCTGCAGGCTTCTGGGTCCAGGAACTCGGAGCTGGAAGGTGAGGGCGCAGATGGAGGAGGGGGACGAGGCGAGGGCAGGAGGAGGCCATGGGGGCGCTGGACTCACATGAGCTTGTTGCAGACCGGGGGCTGGAAGGAGCCCCGGTTCTCCTCCACCCAGGCCCTTACTCCCACGCGGCGCTCCATGACTGTCCCGGGCGCCTCCTCGCAGCGTTGTCCTCCCGCCGTCGGAGGCCCGCGGCTCCGCCCAGCCGCCTTTTTAACCAGAATCCCAAGCTCACGAGGCGGAGCAAGCCCTCGCGACCCCGTGGTGGGGGCTTGGGGCCCGCGGACTTTGGCCGGAGCCCGCCGCCCTCCGCTCCAACCCAGGCCCTGGCGAGCGCGGCGGCCGCAGCGCTGGGGAACGGCGGCCCGCGCCCCCTGCTTCTCCGCAGGGCAGGGGCTCGGTCCCCGCCACCGTCCCCGGGGAGCCCCCCACACGGGCGCCTGCGGTGGGGCCTGCTCCCGGCGGAGGACAAAGAATCCAGACCCTTCCTGGGCGCTTGTTCCCAGACGTTACTTCCCTCTACGCCCCGAGGGGAACCCCAGGGAAGGTCCCCAGAAATACTATAGTGGGGAGATCGCGGGTTGGAAGTCCCAGCGGCTGAGAACACGGTGCTGGCGCTGGGCTCAAGATTTGGCTTTCCCATCTGGAAAAGGGGAATGACTGCCCGGCCACTCAGGGCTGCGGCGCTCACCCAGCGGGAAGCCGCACGGCGGTCCTCGCAGGTCCCGATTCAAGGTGAGCCCCAGACCTGCTGCGTGCGGCCGGCAGACTCCGCCGCCGGCTCGGCAGGGGAGCGGTGCCGGCGCCGAGCTGCGGAGCCTGGGCTTAGGGCAGGACTGCGAGCCCTCCCACCTGAGGCCCAGCCGAGCGGCCGCTGTCCGCGCAGTGTCGCAGTGGACCCCGATCCCCGTGCCGAACTCCTTAGGCGTCTTAGGAACATACTCAGTTCGCACGCAGCTATGGGAGTAATTTGGCAGATGTGGACACCGGCCTCAGTGTCCTAGCCCTCGGGAATCTCGGGGTGTTATGATGACAGCCTCGTGTAAGAGACTCTAACAGTTATCCTGGGGGTGAGGGGCTGGGGCGCTGGTCCTGGGCGTGCATGTGTGAGGAGAGAGAAATCTGCGCGGATGTGGAGGATGGAGAAGCCTGCCTTTCTGCAGGACTCAGAATTCTTAGGAAGTTTGGAGGGAGTGGGAGCTGGGGGATAGGGGAGGAGGAAAATGGCTCAGGCCCCTGACACCAGAATCCAGACTATAGAGTTTAAGAAACTAAATGCCTCCAAATCCTGCCCTCACAGCCCGCCTGGCCTGGGCTGGTTTTCTCAGCATTCCAGACATAAAGACTCCTCTGGTGCAACTCAAAATCAAAACCCAGACAGATAGGAAGCCGAATTCCCCACTGAGACCCTCCCGTTTCCTCTCTGACGCTCTTTTTTTTTTCTTTCATTTTTCTCTCTCCTTTTTTTAGTGATTTATCTAGCAGTTTTAGCTGAGCACTTCTTTCTAGAATGTCGTTTTGCACCCAAATAACTCACACCACCTTCTTTATTTTTCTCATCTACAAGTAATCAGAGGAGACGTAAACAATGACACATGAAGCACTGAGGATCTGAGATGTGTTAAGTTTGCTTTGAGTGTTAGTTAAATGAAGCGATGGGTGAGTGGGTGGATGAAGGCATCAACGATTTCACACAAAAAGGAGAAAAAATTGATTTCAGCCCAACAGATGTTCTGTTACCATAGTGCAAAGGAAAGAATGATAGGTACTCTGTATTTTAACTGATGTGATCAAATAATGTGAATAATTAAGGCCACAAGTAGAATTTTGGGGGTCTGAAATATCCCGAGTAACCCTCTACACAAGCTAAATGACTGCTATGTTATCACTGTCAAATATGCCCTCTGATTTGTGCTGTGTAGAGCAAATACCATGTCTGGTATACTGAATTGACAAGCCTCCTGGCTCAGGCACCATTGGATTCCAATGTTCAGAAAACAGACAGTTGCCATGTTGTGAGTATTCTGGCATTGTTGAGTTGGAACCATCTGGAATCCTTCTGGATACTGACTGTTGGGCCCCTTGTAGTTTCTGGAATTTACCCGCTTCTAGGAGCCACCTCTCTCCTCTGCACACAGGAGCTCATCTGCACTAAAGGATCAGAAGCAAATAGAATCTACCCTAGGATCCAAGCTCAAAGGATCTGGCCTGCCTGCTGGTGTCTTGCCCTGGCCTGCCCTGGGTGGTGTTTGCCTGCCCAGGTCACAGAGACCAGCAGATCCTTCTAGGCTTTGCTGAACCTGGCTGGTAATAACTATCTGACCCTTCAATTCTTCCATACACTGAACTCGTTGCTCCAGTGAATCCCTTTCCCAGCCCACCTTGTTTTGTCTCTCCCACTTTCTCACCCTTTCATATAATTCAGCAACTATTTTAAAACAAATAGCTTTATATGAACAAAAGGACTAGATCATGAACTACACTGGTTATTTGGAAATCTAGGTTCTGGTCCTGCTACCCCTTTAACTTGAGTTATTTACAAGTCTGTTTAAAAGTTTCTAGACATACACTGGTTTGTTTTTTGTTTGGCTATCGTTTTGTTTTTCATTTCGAATTGTATTGCATTGTGGTGAGAGAAGATGGTCCGTGTTGTATTATTTTTGGGTGGGGAGATGTGTTAAGATTTCCTTTGCAGTTTAGCTTATGGTCAATTTTTGTGAATGTGTATACTCTGCTTAGAACGTAGTTCAGAATATTTCTATTAGGTCAAGCTATATTGTGTTACTCAAATAGTCTTGATCTTTATTTTTTAAAGTGCTTAATATTTTAGTTTCCAAGAGAGATATGTTAAAATCTAACACTGTGATTTTTTGGGTCAATTTCTCCTTTTTTTTTTTGAGACCGGGTCTCACTCTGTGCCTAGGCTGGAGTGCAGTGGTGCGATCTTAGCCTCAACCTCTCCGGGCTCATGTGATCCTCCTGCCTGTCCTCACTGTAGCTGGGACTACAGGCTCACACCACCACGCCTGCTTTTTTGTATTTTTTTTGTAGAGATGGGGTTTCACCATGTTGCCCAGGCTGGTCTTGAACTCCTGGGCTCAAGCAATCTTCCCTGTAATCACAAAGTGCTGGGATTACAGCGAGCCACTGTGCCCAGCCTCTCCTTATTCTTTAACAGCTTTTGCTTTACATATTCTGAATGTATGTCATTAGATGAAAACATGCTCATGACTATTTTATCTTCTTGTTGTAGTGTTTATCTCTAAGAAATATTTCCTCTTAGTTTCTTTTCACCTTGACTTCAACTTTGATATTAATATTCCTACACCCACTTTGTGCTAGTATTTTCCAGATATGGTAAGTTGATCAAAAAGATGACACAATGACTCCTTCCCTTCCTGAATCCATACCCCTTGTGACTTTGCCACTGTTCTAATAAGAGGTGAAGTCCATTTCCTTATTCGTTGAATCATGGTTGGCATTGTGACTTGTGAATACAGAAGGCAGCAGAACTAATGTTATGGGACATCTGAGTCTAATCCTCACCAGGCCTCCCAGCTGCTGATCTCATCACCTGGAACGCTGCTCCCACCATGTGCAGAAGCCTGGGTTAGTGTCCTGGAGGATGAGAGACCATGTGGAGGGTGAGGGTGGCCAACAGCCTGCACCAGCTGTGTAAGACCATCTGAGATGACTGTAGCTGCACAAGTGACCCCAGGGGAGACATGCAGAGACTTGCCCAGCTGTCTTACTTGTTACTTTAAGCCATTCAGTTTTTTCTAAGATAAAGAAGTTAGTTTATCTAGGCAGAAATAGTATGTAAATAATTATACAAGTAGTACATGGATATGACGAAAACCTTGAAGCTGATGTACAAAGAGCTAAAAATTGGAAAATGCTTAATGAGAGAATGGCCTAAAGAGCTATTCGGTACTCTGAATTCCCCAAAGGCAAGGACCAATATTTATCCACCTCCTGTATCTCCCCTGGAGCCTTACACAGTACCTGGAACACAGTAGACTCTCTACAAATACCAAATTGGGAATTAACTCTTATTATAAACACTGGGTGTCAGCCCTGGTTCTTCCGGGCTCCAAAACTAACATATGAGTAGATTTCTCCAAGTAGATAGGAGTGAGGTAAACCCCAAAGAATCAGGAGCTAGAGCCAAGTAAAGAATAAGCCCTGAGAAGCTTTGAGTAAAAAAGGATACTGTTTGCACATTGCATATTGGAAAACAAGCAGAAAGTCCAAAAACAAAATAAAAACTTACAGCAAGAAGGAAAAAAAAGCCCCACAAACTCTACAGCTTAAGTTAGCCTAACCACAGTTGAGATATTGCTTCTGAAAGAACTAAATGATAAGTTGAGAGAAAGGCCCCATTGTCAGGTCAGCTGTTCCTGAGAAGAAACTAAATTCAGAACTAGACAAAACTCTCTCACTACTAAAAACGTATATAGACAGGGAAGCATTTTTTCAAGTTATACTAATAAGTTGACTTGAATGCTTTAATAGCTTTCATGAATAATTCTGAAAATTGTTTAGCATATTTGAAGAACTCCACAACTACTTAGAATAAAAAGAAAAGCAACTTTTTAAAATTTAGCAGTATCTCAAAAAAGAAAAACCTAGTTACATGTTCTCATAAAGAAGTTTCACTATTAATATAAAATGCTCCAAAAGTTTAGTTTATTAAGACATATTCAAAATATATACCCAATAATCTAAATTTAGATGCTAGAGTAGCAATATAATTTTGGTTCTCCAAAGATTACCAAGCAAGAAATAGCAGTCTCCTTGGGGTGTTGCCAAACCAGGTGTCTTTACATCCCATGAGATCTTAACACCAACATGCCAAGTATCAAGATCTCTGCCTTCAAGATGAGAGTCGTCCTCACTTTCCTCTTTGGGGCCTGTCCACCAGATTTTCAGCATGATGCCAGCTCACTGCCATTTTCCGCATGCCAAAATAAGGTTTCTCTTTCAGGTGTGGGATTTTCGGAGGATCCATGAATTCAGCAAAGTTACGTTGTATGCTGCTCTGCTCTTTATGTCCACTTCATCTTCTTGTCCGTCACAGGATGACCCCATGCCAACACTGGGGAAATCTGCAGCCAAACACACTGGTACAGCATCCTCATTAGCCTTCTCTTTGGCAGCAAGTTCTTCCAAAGCCTAGATTATTTCTATCTTTAGGTAGTCATTGACCTTGAGGAAGGTCTGACAAGCAGCAGCTATTTCAGCCTTGGTGTATTTTATTTTATTTTTTGAGACAGAGTCTCACTCTGTTGCCCAGGCTGGAGTGCAGTGGCACGATCTTGGCTCACTGCAGCCTCTGCCTCCTGGGTTTAAGAGATCCTCCTGCCTCAGCCTCCCCAGTAGCTGGGACTGCAGGTGCATGCCATCATGCTAATTTTTGTATTTTTTTTAGTGGAGACAGGGTTTCACCATTTTGGCCAGGCTGGTCTGGAACTCCCGGCCTCAAGTGATCTGCCCACCTCGGCCTCCTAAAATGCTGGATTACAGGGCGTGAGTCACTGCACCTCACCCTTGGTGTATTTTATATTAGACCCTTTCACTGGCCATGGTACCATAAAGAACCTAGTGTTCAGGGACTTGTAGGCGCAACCTGGATTACCAATGAGGATGGGAGATACTGGAGTGAGCAAATCTTTGCCTTGGATCCTAACCAGGTCTGAAAATAAGCAGCCATGCTTGTGCAGTGTGAGAAAAGCTTCTTGAGCCTCTTTTTTTTTTTTTTTTTTTTTTTTTTTTTTTTCTGGCTTTTTACTCTGTCTCTTTGCGGGTCAGATAAGGAAGCCAAGTGTCTTCAAACTCTTCAAAATGTCTCAGTTTCTTAGCTTTGCACTCTTGTTCCTCGGCAATCAGGGTGTGCTTCATGCTGCCACTAAAGCCACCTTCCTAAGTCATTAAGGTTTTGTTTTGTTTTGTTTTTTGAGACAGTCTCACTCTGTCACCCAGGCTGAAGTGCAGTGGCACAATCTTGGCTCACTGCAACCTCCACCTCCCGGGTTCAAGTGATTCTACTGCCTCAGCCTCCCAAGTAACTGGGATTACAGGCGCGTGACACCATGCCCGGCTAATTTTGTACTTTTAGTAGCGACAGGATGTCACCATGTTGGCCAGGCTGGTCTCGAACGCCTGACCTCAAGTGATCCACCCGCCTGGGCCTCCCAAAGTGCTAGGATTATAGGCATGAGCCACACGTCCGGCACTAAGTCATTAAGTTAGAAGGTGGTTTGTTACACTGCAATAGATAACTGAGACAACAGGTATATAGTTTCCCGGCATCATTTTGTTTTAGATATACCTTTCATGAAGGGCACCTACCTGGAGTTTAAAAAAAATTGAATCTGTTAGTTACGTGTTTAGTAGTCATTGGATATAACTCTTTCATATCTATTTAATTATTGCTACATTTGTACTTATTCCTAGCATCTTCTTTTGGGGTTTCTAATTACCATGCTGTGTTAGTTTCCTATAGCTGCTATAATAAATTACCACAGGCCCAGCATGGTGGCTCAAACCTATAATCCCAGCACTTTGGGAGGCCAGGGAGGAAGGATGGCTTGAGGCCTGGAATTTGAGACCAGCCTGGGCTATATAGCCAGATGCTATCTCTACAAAAAAAAAAAAAATAATAAATTGAAAAAAATCACAAACTTAGTGCCTTAAAACAACACAAATGTATTGTCTTATAGTTTTGAAGGTCAGAAGTCTGAATGGGTCTTATAGGCTAAATCAAGGTATTGTCAGAGCTGCATTATTTCTGAGAACTCTAGAAGAAAATCTGTTCTCTTGCCTTTTCCACCTTCTAGAAGCCACCTGCATTCCTTAGCTCACAGGGTGCCTTCCTTCTTCATTAAAACACATCATTTCATCCCCTGTTTTTATTGTCACATTTCCTCTGTAACTAATCCTTGTGATTACATTGGGCCCACCCAGATAATCCAGGATAATCTCCTCATCGAACTACTTAATCACATCTGCAACATCCCCTTTTGTTTTGTAAGGTGACATACTCACAGATTCCGGGGATTAGGACAGGAGATTTTTGGAAAGAACCAAGAAGGATTATTTCATCTACCACACATCTCTTTTCCTGATTTCTTTTTTTATCCTCTTTTTTGCTTTCCTAATCTATCAAGATGCTCGTGGCTGCAAAGTAGCAGAGGCCTTAGTTAAACAATGCTGTAATCAACAGAAAGACAGGAGGCTTACACAACTGGATACCCAGAGGAGAGTGAGCCCGTGACTCAGCAGCGCCATCATGGACCCTGGTTCTTTCCATCCCTCCCATCTGCTACCCATAGCATCAGCTTCATCCCGAGGCTGGTTCCTTGAGTGGCCAAGGGATGAGGCTGGAGGTGTCCTTATTCACACCCACTGAGGGAGATAGTTGAGTACCCATCACTTTCCATTTGGACAAGGTTTCACAAGCTTGGCACTATTATTGTTATTATTATTATTATTATTAATAGTAGTAGGGATGGGGGTCTCACTCTGAAGCTGTCTCACTCTGTTGCTCCAGGCTGGAGTGCAGTGGTGTGATGACAGCTCACTGCAACCTTGAACTCCTGAGCTCAAGCGATCCTCCTGCCTCAGCCTCCCAAGCAGCTGGGACTACAGGTGCACACCACCACACTGGATTCATTTTTAAATTTTTTGTAGAGATAGGGCCTTGATATGCTGCCCAAGCTGGTCTCAAAGTCCTAGGCTCAAGCGATCTTCCCCCCTTGGCTTCTCAAATTGTTGGGATTACAGGCGTGAGCCACTAAGCCCTGCCTCCCTTAGCAGTTTCCAAACCCACCCTGTGGTATTCCCAATACCTGCAGAACCAGCTTTAAAGTGACCACAGCAGAGATGCCAGTGCAGATGCTGGAGCCTTTCCTCGGAAGTCTGAGTTTCAATTATGCAGAGGGGCTCTTCCTCCAACTTCTAAGCTTTAGTGGTTCAACTTCTTCCTTTGTTCTCTCAGCCCAAGAGTGGGTAGCTGCTTCTTGCAGTTACTAACTTAAGTGATACTGCAGATTTGTTTTTTTGACTTTTCAGTTATCTAGTTAATAACCATAAACCTAGTTAACAGTTATCTGTATTACATTGTCTCTGTTAAGTAATTGGTATAGTTTCTGTCCCCTGACTGATATATCTTTATAAGCTTAATTCTCTATTACATTTGTTTATGGTTGTGATTTGCACCTCTGGGAGGGTTAGGTTCTAAGATCAGGGTATCAAACAATAAAATTTGTTGGTCCCCCAATACACTGCCTCCTTAATGTAATCGAAATTGGCTGTTGGCCCTGGGATGGAGCCAGCTACCCTAGCTAAGACCCTGCTGGGCAGCGCAGAGCAGAATTTGGCAGCTGAGGAGAAGGACTCTCATCTGGCTGTGGTCAGTATCAGTTCCTCAGGGCTCTCTGCAAACAGAACTGGAAGTTTATGCTCCCTTTTACCCCACAGGCAGAAGGTCCCTCTGGGAGAAATTCATAGGCCAGCTCTGTGCTGAGATTTCAGTTTAGCTTATGTATCTGCTACATTTCCATTTTCCCCTGCTCCAGGGCCAGTTGGACCACCCCTCCCTCCCTGTCTTCCCTCCCTCCTTTCTCCATGAAGACATTTTTCAGCTCCCTCATCTTCTTTCTGCTTTTTGCCAGGGGCCATTGAATGCTACCTCATTTCAAATCACTCTGTTAGTGCCTTCCTCCCAGCCCCCATATCTTCTGGCACGTGCCTTATTCTTCCTGGCATGGATCCCGCATGTCTTAAATGGGAGAAGGCATGCATGGATTCTTAGGAGTCCTGGGTACTGTGAACAGTGGCCAAGCTTGGCATTTCTTGTAGCCCAGATGTCATGGAGGAATTCATACTTGCTACCTACAGATAAAGAAACAGAAAATCAATGACTTACCAAAGGCATTTAGCCACTCCTACAACTTAATTAAAAAAAAAAGACCAAAACTCAAAAACAAAAAAGAAGACAAACAAAAAAACAACAAAACAATGGGCAAAAGGTTTGAGCAACCATTTTATAAAGATACACAGATGACCAATAAGCACACACAAAATATTGCTCAACGTCATTAGTTGAGCAATTAATGACATGCTCAAATTAAATATATGCAAATTAAATATACAATGCAAATTAACATGCGAATTAAATATACAATGAGATACTATTACACACCCGGTAGAATGGCTAAAATTAAAGACTGACAATATGAAGCATTGGTGAGGATGTAAAGCAACTGGAACGCTCAACATTACTGGTGGGAGTATAAGGTGGCACAACTAATTTGAAAAAAAAGACTTCCATAGTTTCTTATAAAACTAAACATAGGGGTTGGGTTCTGGGGCTCATGTCTGTAATCCCAGTGTTTTGGGAGGCTGAGGTGGGAAGATCCCTTGAGGCCAGTAGTTCATGACAAGCCTGGGAAACATGGCAAGACCTCATTTCTAATTAAAAAAAAACTTCGCTGACAGTGGTGGCGTGTGCCTATAGTCCCATCTACTGAGGAGGCTTAGGCAGGAGGATTGCATGAGCCCAGGAGTCTGAGGTTGCAGTGAGCTATGATCGCATCATTGCACTCTAATCTGGGCAACAGAGATAGATAGACCCTGTCTCAAAAACAAAGCCCCAAACGACCACCAAACGTAGGACCTTTATCAAAATTAAAAACTTTTGTGCATCAAAGGCCACTATCAAGAGAGTGAAAAGGCAAGCTACAAAATGGGAGAAAATATTTGCAAACCATGTATCTGATAACGGGTTAATATCCAGAATATAAAACAACTCCCCAAACTCAACAATAAAAAAACCAAGCAACAGAATTTAAAAAACAGGCAAAGGACTTGACAGACATTCCTCCAAAGGAGATATATAAATGGCTGATAAACCCATAAAAAGATGCTCACATCACTAATGATTAGGGACGTGCAAATCGAAACTACAGTGAGGTAGTGCTTCATTTCATTAGGATGGCTATTATAAAAACAACAGCAACCACAACAAACCAAAACATAAAATGGCAAGTGTTGGTGAAGATGTGGAACTCTTGTGTATTGTTAGTGAGAATGTAAAAATGGCACAGCTGCTGTGGAAAACTGTATGGTGGCTTACCAAAAAAATTGAACATAGAATTAACTGTATCTTCCAGGAATTCCACTTTTAGATATGCACCCAAGAGAACTGAAAGCAGGGACTCGAACAGATATTTGTACACTGATGTTAGTAGTAACATTATTCACAATAACTAAAAGATGAAAACAACCCAGCGTCTATTGACAGATGAATGTAGAAACCAAACGTACTATCACATAAAATGAAATATTATTCAGCCTTAAGAAGAAATGAAGTTTTGATAGATGTTACAACATAAATAAGACTTAAAAATATTATGCTAAGTGAAACAAACCATACACAAAAGGACAAATATTGTATGATTCCACTTTTATGAATACTTAGAATAGTCAAATTTGTAGAGATAGAAGGTAAAATAGTGATTACTGGGCTCGGGGGAGGAGGTAATGGAGAGTTATTGTTTAATGGGTGTGGGGTTTCGGTTGAGATGAGAAAAAAGTTGCAGAGATGAATAGTGGAGATGGTTATACAACAATGTAAATGTATTTAATGCCACTGAATTACACACTTAAAAAGGGTTAAAATGATAAATTTTATGTTCTGTATATTTTACCACAATAAAAATAAAAAAACAGCCAGGTGTGGTGGCTCATGCCTGTAATCCCAGCACTTTAGGAGGCTGAAGTGGGCAAATCACTTGAGGTCAGGAGATATACAAAAATTAGCTGGGTGTGGTAATGTACTAAATGCCACTGGATTGTACAATTTAAAAACAGTTAAAATGGTAAATTTTATGTTATGTGTAATTTGCCACAATAAAAATGCTAAAAACAAAGAAACTATACATAAACATACCTTGCAATCCAGCAATTCCATTTCTGTATTTATCCAAGAGAAATAAAAATAAAAATACTTGTACACGTATGCTCCTAGAAGCTTGTAAAAGCCCCACACAGGAAACAGCCTAGGATGTCCATTAACAGGAGAATGGCTCAGCCAACTGTGGTATATATGATCAATGGACAACTATTGAAGTCACTCAACCAGTTGGTTGAGCAGAAACATGGATGTAGGTTGTTTTACTCCAGTTTCTTGTCTTTCTTCTTCCCCACAAGGTGGGCCTTCCTACTCGCCCAAAAATTTTGACCTAAGGAACACCTTGAGCGTTACTGAAACCCTAGAGCTCCCTGGCGGGCTCTGTCGAAACTCTTCCTTTCTCCTCTCACAGGAAAAGTCATCATCATCTGTGCTGTGGCCTCTGAGACCTCTATCTGGTCCAATAGGTTTGGGTCCATCCCTTGCCAGGATTGACAGAGGAACCCACCCCATTCCTCAGCAGAGGGGAATCTAGGCACAGAGGCGCCCAGCATGCCTGGGTCATGGTTTTCACCTCTCTAGGGGTCAGAATTCTACTTGGTCTTTCCCGTATTTCAAGTTGGAATGCTTTGGCCACCATCACACAGGCTTTTGGGAGCCTGACAAGAGCCTCTCTTGGGGGTGACCCCGAGAGGCACAGACTTGTCGAGGCCAGACACGCTCACTGTTCTCCAAGTGGCAAAATGAGCCATTTACTCCATACAGTTTGAGGGCGTGGATCTTCAGTTGCACAATCTGTATTTGAATCTTAGCTTTACCACTTGTTTTGGTAAACTGCACAGTCTCACTGTGCTGCACGTTCCTCATCAGTGAAAGGAAACGAGAATGCTACTTGCTTCATGGGGTTGCTGTGAGGATGAAATTGCTTCATAGGGTGTCAAGTTCTTGGAGTTGGTGCCTAGCACATGACAAGTACTATGTAAGTGTATTATTTTTACCCACCAATCACCATGTTCTCTGTGTTCTTTGAAGGCTGTTGTTCTCCAACAAGTGAAAAGAAATAATTAATGCATCCTATCGGTCAGGATTCAGACACACCAGTAGTTTGAATAGGGAAATTTAATGTAAAAAAATATTAACTAGTAAAGGAGGATTCATTACGAAGAAGGGTAAATGGAACTCTGGATAATTCAGGAATAACAAAGGGAGCAGCCACTACCTCTAGGGCTGACGTAGGGAACCCAAGGAAGCAACAAACTCTCCCTCCCCTCCAAGGCTGAGATTCAGAGCTCACTGGTGAGGGTGGCGCCGGGGCCTGCGGATGGTGGAGGAGTTTGCTGAGGCGCTGCAGGCTGAGGATGGCAAGCAGGAGACTCTGTTGGGTGCCGGCAGGCAAAATCTCACCAGGAAGCCGCCCACTGGCAGCTGTTCTGTAGGAGCCAGAAGAAAAGCACCGAGCTAGGAAGAGAAGTCCCTTCTAGTGTTCTAGCACTTTCTACTGACAAGACCTAACAGTGGCACCAGCTGACAACACAAATACTTTCAGGGTCCAGCTCCAGGATCACAAAGCAGGGCCAAGAAGGGCGAATTTGGAGCAGAGCAGTATGAAATGGACTGGTACACACCCCATCTATGTTCTTATAGAGACGTTTAACAAGGAGTTTTCCCTAATTATGGTTTATATATTTATAGTAACACAAAAGGATCTAGGATTAGGGTGACCATATGTTCCAGATTGTCCGGGACAGCACAATTCATGCTTGTTGGTCCAGTATTATTAACAGTGCTCCTTTTGACTCTCAGAAATGTCCCTGTTTGGAGGATAAATTATGTGGTCACATTATCTACAGATGCATCAGCTTCCATGAAACTAACCTTCCCACTGCTAGTAGCTAGAAATTCTGTAAATACCCCACCCTAACCCCAATCTGTCTGAATGCAACAATGAGCCACCAAGGCAGTCTAAGGGCTAAGGGGCCAAAATTTCATGGAGAAGAGAAGTGCATTCAGGTGAGCTCGGCACCCTGAGCTGCTGTCCTCCTTTAAGTGTTTGTCAGTGACAGAAACTATGAGGCTGAAAAGGTGAGCAGAAAGCAATGGCTCTCCAGAGGAACGTATGATTAAAAATACATCGAGTCATCCATAGGAGCGATCTTTTTTTTTTTTTTTTGAGACGGAGTCTCGCTCTGTCACACAGGCTGGAGTGCAGTGGCGCGATCTTGGCTCACTGCAACCTCCGCCTCCCAGGTTCACTGCCTCAGCCTCCCGAGTAGCTGGGATTATAGGCACCCACCACCATGCCTGGCTAATTTTTTGTATTTTTAGTAGAGACGGGGTTTCACCATGTTAGGCTGGATGGTCTTGATCTCCTGACCTTGTGATCCACCTGCCTCAGCCTCCCAAAGTGCTGGGATTACAGGCGTGAGCCACCACGTCCGGCTAGGAGCAATCTTAATGAGTCTAAAACACAATTCTAAGTGATATGAAAGGACTGTGTCATAGTTAAAATGGTAGGTTTTGTTTTCTTAATGGTACATAAAATAATAGCACATTTTACAATTTAGGGTGTTTTAGATTTGCTGAAATATGGTATATTTGTTCACAAGTATGGGTATATCTGTAAGAGAGAATCCTATAGAAACTGCTGGGTCAAAAGATACATGCATTTGAAACACTGACAGATTCTGATAAACTATCTTAAAAACAAAACCAGCTAAAGACTATCCATTTCCCCACACTCTCATCAACACTGGACATTACCGATCTTTAAAATTTTTCTCATCTGACCGGCTTTCACCACTTCTTCATTTCGGTGTCAATCCGGATAATTTGATGAGATCCCTCAAATTATCATATGTTCCACTCTGTGTGTAATTGGTTCAAATCTGCATCACACTTCCCTAGAGCATGCGCCTTGAGACCTACACCTCTTTCTCCTCCTAAGGGAAAATAAGGGGTCATTTTCCCAAGGGGTGCTGGTGAGCATCATGGACTATCAGGACAGGAGGGGTGACAAATGGAGGGGGTTCTGAAAGGTATTCAGGAAGGTCCACAGTGTTGCACGTGGCAGTGGCGTCTTTTACATTTCCATTTGGAAAAATAACAATTAAAATAATCCTTTAAGATCCTCCGCTACCTATTAAAATGGAATCACTTTGGAAGCCTCTGAATGCGTGCTCACTGGTACATGAAGCGTTCATTCCTTGAACACCAGATATGCGTTCATATGACAGCTGCTTGGGTGGCTTCTCATGTGGGCTTTGCCTACTCTACAGCAATATTTTTAAAAGTCATATGCTGCTTAATATATACCCATAATGAAATGCTGGCTAAAAATACAAAGTATAAAACATTTGCTGGAATAAAGTAAATGAGGACCATAAAATGAGAATTCTACAATTTTGAACCAAGATGATTTTCATTCACTAGACCTACAAATTGCATTCAGCCCATCAAACTGTTTATATGGCTCATCATGGTGTCTCTTGTATATCTGAAACCAAAGTCATAGAGAAAATATAGTGACCATTAGATCTGATTTGGCCTCTCATTATTAGAAATGAAGACCAGCCATACCCACATCATGCTATTTGCAGAATGTCACTTGCATACAGCAGTCTGAACCCTTCTGTTTTATCTCATCATTTAGACACAAAAATGAAAGTAATAAAAATAAACTAGTTTTTTAAAAAAATGCAAAAGGCATAAATTCCAAACATTCATTTAGGAGCGGTTTTTGTCTATTTTTGATGTTATGATGAGTCATTAAGTTTCATACATTTTAATATACATTTGTCCCAATACCAGATATGTTATTTTAAAAGATATTTGTTAACAAAGCATGCTTTCCCCTTACATAATTACTTTAAACATTCTGCATTACTTGGAAATTGTGAAAAGGTTGAAACTAGTCTTTTAATAATATAGATATTACTGCTGTATTTATTTATTTACTGAGACAGGGTCTCTCTCTGTCGCCCAGGCTGAAGTGCAGTGGTGTGATCTCAGCTCACTGCAACCCACACGAGGTTTCGCCATGTTGGCCAGGCTGGTCTCAAACTCCTGGCCTCAAGTGATTCACCTGCCTTGGCCTCCCAAATTGTTGGGATTACAGGCGTGAGCCAAAGTGCCCAGCCGATATTACTGTTTTAAAGTTATACATGGATCTAAAATAAGTTTTATTTAACAATCCCTTCTCTATTACACATCATACACAAATTATTGCATGATAAAATAATTTCAAGGTGTTGGCAAGAGTATACATGGTAAAAGGGGTCCTCCACTAGTCAAGCCAGGCTGGAGACCTCTTATCTGGTCTAGATTCTTCAATTTATAGATGAGGAAACTGAGTCTTGGAGAGAGTAAGAAACTTATTACAGTCTCTTACAAACTTAAGAGGACCACAGCGAAGACTCCTAGTTCATTGTTCTTTAGCGGCAGTCTGGGTGAGGTTAAGTGGTCCCAGGAGACATTTCCTTGCTGGAAAAGATCTCCAGCAGCAGAGTTTCTGACCACGCCCCCTTCACCTTCTGACCATCCCTTCACCAGGTGCAGCCTTACCCACACTAGGCACCTCATTAGATAACCATTATTCTTGGGGGCTAAGCAATTTCAGTTCCTTTTATGAGGTGCTGCCTTCCCCTTACATACAGTCGGGGATCAGTCAGTATCTGTGGAACCAATGAAGGAGTAGATCCCTGAATGGGGCTAGTGGGAGGGGACGCTGGACCACCGAGGGCCAACTCTGCTGCTCGTGGTTCACCAGGTGGGCTCTGCCTGAGACTCCAGAGGAAGGGCAGATTCTGCAAATGCTACGGGATTTGAGAAGATGCTGTGTATGAATCCACAATTTACTTGTTACCAGGAATTAACCCCTTTCAATTTAGGGGGGAAAAAATCATCCCCACCCTGCACAAACCATGCATTTACCTTTTCATCCTGTTCCAGCTTCCAGGAAGAACTTATTTGACGGATCACTCTCTGTTGCCCTTGATTTACCCTGGCCTCACCCACAAAGGCTCCAAGGAGCCCTAATCCTGGCATGCTGTAAAGAGCCCTGCCTCCCATCACCTGCCTGGTGCGGGATGGGATCTTGCGGGGTGCTGACCATCCCTGTTCTGAGTTCCTGAGTCTCCATGTGTGTCTCTCAGCTTACAAAACCATCTGGAAACAGCCTCCCCTGGCTTCTTTCTACGGAGACTTTCCTAAAAACTCCTTCGGGAGGCCCCCTGCCGTACATAGAATCTTTTGCTACCTCCTCATGGTCTACCTGATCACTTTAACTCTTCTGCTCGAGTTTCAAGGCCTTCTACAGTCCAGTACCATCCCACTGCTTGACATTTGTCACCCTAACACAACCTGTTACTATGGCCAAGTCACCCTCAAGGTGACTACACAAATGGCCTTCGTTCTGTCCATCGCTTGCTCATGCAGTTTCCCCCATTATTGCCATAATCATTCTGTTGTTTGCTCAGCTGGCTCTCCTAGGAAAGCAGACGTCATCAAACAGGTGACCAACATGCTAGCAGGTGCTCAGAGACCATCAAGATGAGTGAGACAAGCCTGAAGGAAGAGACAGGAGGTGGTGGGCACTCGGGAGGTGGCTGGCACCCGGGAGGTGGCTGCTACCTTCCCTGGAGGACCAGCTTCCTGGCAGGCTTATCAATTAGGTACAACAGGCACAGTGCATAGATCAGAAAAAACATTTAAATGTTAATTTCTTTTGAAATAAGAAGAAAACGAATATAGTATTAACATTTAAAATAGTAATAATGAATACAGCAATAAATTCAGCTTGAATTACATTCATTTTTATATCATCACGGTGGTAAAATATAATTTTCCAAAACTTTTTTTTTTTTTTAATGGAGGACAGGAGCTCACGAAGACAAAAGTGCCTACGGCCCAGAACAGTCATAATTCAGCCCTGGGTGCAGTGTTTAGATTTTGTTTTGTTTTTAAATGGATATCTAGATATTTTGTATGAGATCTCCTGATTTTAAATACTGGAAATTAGTTTTAACATCAAACATTTTGTGGCCCAACAAAACACGCAGGGTTTGGGCTGCAACTTCTCCAAAGCCCAGGCTATCTCCGCGTCCTCCGCTTGGGGTGGCCTGGCCGGGTTTCGTGGCCCCGCCTCCTGCCTGGAGGGGCCAACAGCCGCGGGAACCTCGCGAGCCGGACCAGGCGCCAAGCCACAGCCGCGCGCCGCCCCCGGCAGCCGCCACTGGGGGGCTCCAGACGCGCTCCTTCCGGGGGGGCCCTGCGGGCAGTCGGGTGGGGCCTCCCCGGGGCGCGGAAGCAAGGCCGCCCGGCTCAGCCCCAGCCCCAATCCCAGCCCCACCCCCGGTCCGCGTCACCACCGCGGCGAGGCCCGCCTGCCGCTCCCCGGGCCTGGGCCCTGCCCCTCGCGGGCCGGCTCCGGGACGCGAAGCCCGTAGAGGGGGTTTTCCGGCCGCAGGCGCTGGGGCCGCTCCTCCTACGGCGAGGCCCGGGGTTGCGCGTTGCGCTCTTTGCAGGGCCCCCGTGGCTCTCCCGTTACGGCCAGGCTAGGCGGCCCCTCCATCCCCAAGGGCGACACTCGCAGGCTTCCCCGGCTCGCTCGGCCAGGGAACAGCCGGGAGCTCGGCGCGAAGTCTCAGAAAGCTCGGGCCTGGGCTCGCGCCGCGAACGCGCATGCTCTGCCGAGGCCCGCCGCAGGCGCCAGTGCACCCTGATAGAGCCATCGCGAGGCCCGCTCAGCGGAGCTCCAGTGGCGCAATCGGTTAGCGCGCGGTACTTATACAGCAGTACATGCAGAGCAATGCCGAGGTTGTGAGTTCGAGCCTCACCTGGAGCACGACCATTTTGGATGTGTCTGCAACCCCTTTTGTGTATATCCCTGCCAGAAGGAAGGAGTTAGTCTCTCTTTAGTCTTCTCCCTTCTTGTTTCTAACTGCTCTGCCGCACGTCCCCATTGGCCGCAAGCAGGAAGCAGCTCGCAGTGGACTCTCAATGCCCCTTTTCTGAGCTACTTGTTGCCACCGCGCGACATCCAGCCGCTCGAACCCGGACATCCACCCACTGCGTCCTTCTAGTGCTCTTAGGCGGGTCCTGTAACTGCACCTAGCCCCGGACCACAGGAGGGCGGATGGAGGTGGCGAGGCGCTCCACTGTGGCGGGGTCCCTAGCTGGCCGTGGGGATCGAATATTCTGGTCACGTCATTCTACAGTGTGAGCCCGAGCTCCAGGTGCGGAGATGAGGCCCGGGGCCCGGCCGCTGCGCCTCGCCCCCGGGCGGGGCCCAAGCACCGCCGAGCACTCCCAGGCGTTGGGGCCCGAGGCCCAGCGCGGGGCGTCCGGGGAGCTGTGGGGAGACCTGGGGCGGCTGTTTTCCGCCCTTGTAACTCGTGGTGAGTTCTTCCCCCTCGCTTCTGTCTGCAGAGACCAATAAGACTGCGGGCCCTTCTCCTCAACCCAGGCGCCCAGCCGTCCCTGGGCAGATTCGCAGTTTGGGGAATGTGCTCGGAGAGTTCCCCTCCCCATCATGTGCCCCTTCTAGCGGCAAGTCACAAATCCTGGTTCAGAAGTCCTCCCGGGGGCCGGGAAATCAGGCCAAGTGGTGGGCGGATGCGCCCTACCCCACATCCCCAGGGGGGTGGGCAAAGCGGGCACAAGCTTAGTTAAGGGGTGGAAAGCCTCCTGGACGTGTTCTTTCAAAGGGGAGATTTTCATCTGTTTTCATGGACGGGATCGTTGCTAGATTTTGGGTGGAAATATTACCCTGCGAGTGGTGAAAATCAAGACCTAGAACGTTCAGAGAAATGGATGGAGGGCGGAGCTCTTGTCTATCTCCTCCGCTAGCCCAGGCTTCGGTTGCTGTCACCCACCAGCCCCCCGATGCAGAACAGGAACCCTATGCCAACTGGAATGTTTTTTTTTTTTTTTTGAGAGAGTTTGTCTTGTCATGTGAGTGCAGTGGCAATCTCGGTCATGAACTCCGCCTCCGTTCAGCTCCGAGTAGCTGGGACTACAGGCGCCCGCCACCATGCCCGGCTAATTTTTTGTATTTTTAGTAGAGACGGGGTTTCACCGTGGTCTCGATCTCCTGACCTCGTGATCCGCCCGCCTCGGCCTCCCAAAGTGCTGGGATTACAAGCGTGAGCCACCGCGCCCGGCCATCTATCCATTAAATAATAATAATAATAAAATAGGCGCGGTGGCTCACACCTGTAATCCCGGCTTAGGGGGCCAAGTTCGGCGGATTTTTTTTTTTTTTTTTTAATCACCCAGGAGTTTAAGACCAGCCAGGCCATCAGGGCGAAACCCCGTATCAACTAAAAATACAAAAATTAGCCGGGTGTGGTGGCGCATACCTGAGATCAGGAGCTCGAGACCAGCCTGGCCAACATGGCGAAATCCCATCTCTACTAAAAATACAAAAGTTAGCCATGCCTGTAGTCCCAGCTACTTGGGGGGCTGAGGCAGGAGAATCTCTTGAACCTGGGAGGTGGAGGTTGCAGTGAGCTGAGATCACACCACTGTATTCCAGCCTGGGAGACAGAGTGAGAACTTGTCTCAAAGAAAAAAAAAAAAGTCAGAAGCTGGGCCATCTGGGGCCCTTATTCCTGCATGGCAAGACTGACTGCCCATCTTGGATGTGTATGTGGCTTTCGGTTTGCCATGGTCCCTGTCACTCTCCATTAATCTCCAACACAGAGGTAGGTGCCAGCTGCCTTGATTCACTGGCTTGCTTTGCTGTTTTCTTTATCCCAGACTCATTTCAGTCATTTGTACCCTACAGATATTGAGTGTGTGGCCTCCAGATGGGTAAAGGGAGGGAATCCTGTTGAACTCTCAGTAGGTCAGAACACAGCCAGAGGGCTGTAATCTGTAGAAACAAGCTCATTTAAAATTCAACAAAACGAAACCAAAGCCCAATTCTTTATTATGGAAAATTTCAAACATACCCAAAAGTAGAGAGCATAGTATAGTTAACCCCCGTGTTTCCACTTTAAAGAATTGTCAACATTGTTTCATCTATATCCTTCCCACAACATTCACCCCTTACCCCTGGAATGTTTTAAAGGAAATCCTAGATATGGTTTAATTTAACCTGTCAAAACTTCAGCATGTATACCCAACAGGTAATCACTTTTTTAAAAAAGTATAACCACAGTATCATTATTACACCCAACAAGAGTAAGAATAATTACTTAGCTTCATCTCATACCTCATCGGCATTCAAATTGCTACGCATATCTCTGAAAAAATATTTTTACAGAAGATTGGTTTGTTTGAATCAATATCCAAACATGGGCTGTACTTGGCATTTGACTGGTGTATCCTTTAAGATATTTAAAGGATAAATCTCTTTTAATCTATTCCAATTCCCTCTCTTTTCACCCCCTTTTATGACATTTCTTTGTTGACCTTTAGAATTTCCCACAGATTTTGGCTAATTGCGTGCTCAAGGTTTTCTTCAGCCTCATGTTCTTCAATCCCTCATGGCAATTATATCTAGAAGCTTTATAACATTCAGATTAATTTTCCCCCAAAATATGTTTTAGATGGTACTGTGTGCTATTGCACCACAAAAGAAAGTACATAATGTCTGGCTGTCCCACATTTGGAAATATTGCTTTTGATTGATGATTTCAGAATGGTCAGTGGAATCCATCCATTATAAAATCCTTCATCAGCCTCTAATCCTTCATCAGCATGGTCGGCTGAATCCATCCATTATAAAGTCCTTCACCACCCTCTAACCTAATGTTTTAGCAGCCATTGATTATCCTGGTCTAAACCTATTATTTTTATTGAGGATTCCCCAGTGGTGCTTTTCTAATTCTATTATTCCTTCTGTATTTATGACTGTGGAAGCACAATTCACAAAAGAAAGACTGGATAATTGCTTGATTCTTTCTCTTTTTCCACCAATCTTTGATTCCCTAATAATTTCTAAAGATAACCAATAAGTTTTAAATTTTAAAGCTTTTTTGAGTTATAGTTTATGTACAATGAATTGCATTAATAATGTTGAGTAGCTTTTCATATGCTTATTAGACATTAATATATCCTCTTTGGTGAAGTATTTTTTTGTTTTATGTTTTTGTTTTTGTTTTTGAGACAGGGGCTGTGTCCCCCAGCCTAGAGTGCAGTGGCATGATATCACAGCCTCAAACTCCGGGATTCAAGCAATCCTCCTGCCTCAGCCTCCCCAGTAGCTGGGACCACAGGTGTAAGCCACCACTCCGGGCTTCTGTCTGCTTTTTATTGAGTTGTTTCTCTTTTCATTATTGGGTTGTAGAGATTTTCTGTATAATCTAGATATAGTTCCCTTGTTGGATATATAATATGTATATTTTTTGAGACAGAATCTTGCTCTGTCACCCAGGCTGGAGTGCAGTGGTGCGATCTCAGCTCACTGCAGTCTCCGCCTCCCAGGTTAAACCAATTCTCCTGCCTCAGTCCCCCAAGTAGCTGGGACTACAGGTGCACACCATCATGCCCAGCTAATTTTTATATTTTTAGTAGAGACAAGGTTCACCATGTTGGCCAGACTGGTCTTGAACTCCTGACCTCAGGTGATTCATCCACCTCGGCCGCCCAAATTGCTGGGATTTCAGGCGTGCACCACTGTGTTTGGCCTGTGGATATATAATTTGTAATTTTTTCCAGTTTGTGGCTTGGGTTTTCATTTTCTAATGTCTGTTAAAGAGCAAAATCTTAACATTTTGATGAAGTTCAATTCATTGATTTCTTTACCCATTATTGATTGTACTTTTGGTGCTATATCTAAGTAACCTTTGTCTAACTCAAGGTCACCAAGATTTTAGTCCATGATTTAGTTCTTATATTTATGTTTACGCTCCATTTTGAGTTGACTTAATTTTTGTGTATGGTGTGAGGTAAGGGTCTCATTTTGAGCGGGGTTGGGGTATGTGGATATCTAAATTATGGCACCATTTGTTGAGAAGCTTATTCTTTCCTGATCGAATTGCCTTGGCGTCTTATCAAAAACAAGCTTTCCATAAATGTGTTGCTCTATTGCTGTACTTTCATTCTATTCTATTGACCTGTCAGTATGGTGTTATGCCAACACTACACTGTGCTGATTACTGTAGATTTAGAGTAAGTTTGGAAACCAGGTATTATAAGTTCTCCAATTTTGTTCTTCTCTTTCAAAATGCTTTTGGCCATTGCAGGTCCTTTACATTTTCATATAAATTTTAGGTGCAGTTTACCAATTTCTATGAAAAGTTCTGCTTGGATTTTTATAGAAATTCTGTTAAATGTATCGATCAAGACGTTCAACAATTTGAGGAGAATTATCTTCTTCAAAATATGTCTTCTGCAGATCACCTGGGGTCAGGAGTTCGAGACCAGCCTGGCAACATGGTGAAACCTCATCTCTACTAAAAATACAAAAATTAGCTGAGTGTGGTGGTGGATGCTTATAATCCCAGCTACTTGGGAGGCTGAAGGGAGGGGCAGTTGCTGAGTGAATCAGCCATGATCTAGCCTGGGGGATAGAGTGAGACTCTGTCTCCAAAAAAAAAAAAAAAACATAGTATATCTCTCCATTTATTTAGGCCTTCCATTTCTTTAAGCAATGTTTCATAGTTTTTTTTTTTTTTGAGACAGGATCTCAAAAAATGTAAATGTATGTGTTCAATGTATTGGTCAATACATTCAACAATTTGAGAATTACCTTCTTAAAAGTGTGTCTTCTGATTCCATAAACACAGCATACCTCTCAATTTATTTAGGGCTTCAATTTCTTTAAGAAATGTTTTGGAGTTTTGGAGTTTTTTTTTTTTTTTTTTTGAGATAAGGTCTCACTCTGTTGTCCAGGCTGTAGTGCAGTGGTGCAATTATGGCTCACTGCAGCCTCAACCTCCTGGGCTCAAGTGATCCTCCTGTGTCAGCCTTCCAAGCTGGGACTACAGGCACATGCCACCACGCCTGGTTATTTTTTGTAATTTTTGCAGAGGCAGGGTTTTGCCATGTTGCCCAGGCTGTTCTTGAACTCCTGGGCTCAAATGATCCTCCCTCCTTGGCCTCCCAAAGTGCTGGGATTACAAGTGTGAGCCACTGTGCCTGGCCCTATTTCTTTATTAAATATTTTGTGAATTCACAGTGAAGCTCTGTGGGCCTGCAGTTTTCCTTGTGAGAAGGTTTTATGTTTTTAAAATCCTATAAGTTCAAGTGTTTAAAATGTGTAAAGCTATCGAGGTTATCTATTTATTCTTGAGTATACTTCAGTACTTTGTGTCTTTCAAAAAATCTATTTCATTTGATTTGTTAAATTTATTGGCATAAGATTTTCACAATAGTCCGTCCTTATCTTTCTAAATTATCTGTAAAATCTGTAGTGATGTCCGTTCTCTAATTCCTGATATGGGTAATTTGTGTCTTTTCTCTTTCACTCTCTCTTTTTAAAAAAATCAGTTTGGTTAGGGGTTTTTTACTTTCATTTATCTTCTCAAAGAATTAGCTTTTGGCCGGGCGTGGTGGCTCATGCCACTTTGGGAGGCTGAGGGGGGTGGATCACTTAAGGTCAGGAATTTGAGACCAACCTGGCCAACATGGTGAAACCCCATCTCTACTAAAAATACAAAAAAATTAGCTGAGCATGTTGGTGGGCGCCTGTAATCCCAGCCACTTGGGAGGTGCACCACTGCACTCCAGTGTGGGTGACAGAGTGAGACTCTCAAAACAAAAACCTCTTTTTACAATTTATTTTTTTTTTTTGAGATTTTAGTTTTACCTCTCCTATGGTGCTGATAAAAACTCTTTTGTTAATGAGTATATTCTTTCCCTTTGAAAGTTTCATTCTGCCTATCCCTCTGTCTAAGACTAAGGTCTTTTCACTCATTTCCTTTTAATCTTCTTTTTTTCTCTACATTTATTTTTATCTTACCTATTTTCTTCTTCTTTTTAACTTGAACTGTAAAACTGAATTACCTTTAATTGCCTGTATTTTCCCTGCTGGTTGGGTGCCTCCCCGGGGGTACAGGCCGGCAGTTGGGGTAGAGGCTAAGCTCTGGGAAAGCCTGGTGGGGTAAGGAGCTTTGCTTCCTTATTTTGGTTCTCAGTCTTTCCCCACAAAGTCTTTGGCACGACAACTTCTGACCTTAGTGATCTAGGGGACTAGATGCCTCTCCATTTCTTCTAACAATAGGTCGTCCATGGTGACTGTGGTTGAAACTCCAAGGAACATGGATCCTGGAGAAGAGAGGACTGAGGATGGATTTCTGAGCTGCTTTCAAATATTTGTGAAAGAAGAAATAGTCATAGACAGTGTTGCCCTAGAGAAAAGAACATGAGCTTAGAACTAGAGCCTGTGGGTGATGACCACAAGGAGGCAAACTTATTTTTAAAGTGATTAGCACTGTTGAGAAATGGGATGAGTTGACTGATGAAGGAGTACATTTCCCAGATTTAAAAGTGATTGAGGCTGAGTGACTGAGGCTCATGCCTGTGGTACCAACACTTTGGGAGGCTGAAGTTGAAGGATCTCTTCAGCACAGGAGCTCAAGACCAGCCTGGGCAACATAGCGAGACCCCATCTCTAGCAAGAAAAAAGTGATGGAGCAGAAGCTGGGATATTGGAGAAGAGAGTCTTGCATTGGCTGAGAGGTTGCTTTGGGTAGTATGGGCATTTAGCAATATTAATCCTTCAATCCATGAACGTGGAATATTTTTCCATTTTTTGGTGTCCTCTTCAATTTCTTTCATTAGTTTTTTATAGTTTTCATTATAGAGAGCTTTCACTCCTTTGGTTAATTCCTAGGTATTTAATTTTATGTGTGGCTATTGTAAATGGGATTACTTTAAAAATTTCTTTTTCACATTGTTCACTGTTGGCATACAGAAATGCTACTGAATTTTGTATGCTGATTTTGTATTCTGCAACTTTACTGAATTTTTTTTTATCAGTTCTAATAGTTTTCTTGTGGAGTCTTCAGGTTTTCCTAAATCTAAGATCATATCAGCTGCAAACAAGGATAATTTGACTTTTTCCTTTCCATTTTGGATGCCCTTTATTTCTTTCTCTTGACTGATTGCTCTAGCTAGGACTTCCAGTAATACGTTGAATAACAGTGGTGACAGTGGGCATCCTTGCCGTGTTCCAGATCTTAGAGAAAAGACTTTCAGGATTCCCCCATTCAGTATGATACTAGCTGTGTGTCTATCATACATGGCTTTTATTATGTTGAGATGTATTCATTCTATCCCCAGTTTTTTGAGGGTTTTTATTATGAAGGGATGTTGAATTTTATCAAATGTTTTTTCAGCGTCAGTTGAAATAATCATATGGTTTTTATCTTTCCTTCTGTTGATATGATGTATCACATTGATTTTTGTATGTTGAACCATCCTTGCTTCCCAGGGATAAATCCCACTGTTGCAATGAATTATCTTTCTAACATATTGTTGAATTCGGTCTGCTAGTATTTTGTTGAAGATTTTTGCATCAATATTCATCAGAGATACTGGCCTGTAGTTTTCTCTTTTTGATGTGTCTTTGTCTGGGTTTGGTATCAGGGTAATACTTGCCTCATAGAATGAGTTTGGAAGTATTCCCTCCTCCTCTGTTTTTTGGAATACTTTGGGTAGGATTGGTATTAGTCTTTTAAATGTTTGTTAGAATTCAGCAGTGAAGCCATCAAGTTCTGTGCTTTTATTTTCCGGGAGACTTTTTATTACGGCTTCAATCTTGTTAGTTGTTATTGGTCTGGTCAGGTTTCAGATTTATTCCTGGTTCAATCTTGGTAGGTTGTATGTATCTAGGAATTTGTCTATTTCTTCTAGATTTTCCAATTTATTGGCATATAGTTGCTCATAGCAGCCACTAATGACCCTTTGAATTTTAGTGATATCAATTATAATGTCTCTTTTTAATTTCTGATTTTATTTATTTGGACCTGCTCTCTTTTTTTCTTACTTAGTCTGGCTAAAGGTTTGTCAATTTTGTTTAACTTTTCAAAAAACAAACTTTCTGTTTCATCGATCTTTTGTATTTTTAAAATTTCAATTTAATTTATTTCTGCTCTGATCTTATTTCTTTCTATGTATTAACTTTTGGTTTGTTTACTCTTGCTTTCCTAGTTCTTTAAGATGCATTGTTAGATTGTTTATTTGAATTTTTTCCTTTTTTATGATGTGGGCACTTACAGCTATAAACTTCCCTGCTAGTACTACTTTTGCTGTATCCCATAGGCTTTGATATACTGTGTTTCCATTATCATTTGTTTCAAGAAATTTTTCAATTTTCTTCTTAATTTCTTCATTGACCCACTGGTCATTCAGGAGCATATTGTTTAATTTCCATGTATTTGTATAGTTTCCAAAATTCCTCTTGTTACTAATTTCTAGTTTTAGTCCATTGTGGTCAGAGAAGATGCTTGATGTTATTTCAATTTTTTAAAATGTTTTAAGACTTGTTTTGTGACTTAGCATATAGTCTATCCTTGAGAATGATCCATGTGCCGAGGAAAATAATGTGTATTCCGTGGCTCTTGGATGAAATGTGCTGTAAATATCTATTAGAGCCATTAGGTCTACAGTGCAGATAAAGTTGATGTTTCTTTGTTGAGTTTTTGTTTGGAAGATCTGTTTAATGCTGAAAGTTGTGTGTTGAAGTCTCCAGCTATTATTGTATTGGGGCCTATCTCTCTCTTTAGCTCTAATAATATTTCTTTTATATATCTGTGTACCACAGTGTTGGATACATATATATTTAAAATTGTTATATCTTTTTGCTGAATTGACTCCTTTGTCATCATATAATGACCTTCTTTGCCTCTTCTTATAGTTTTTGTCTTGAAATCTATTTTGTCTGATATAACTATAGTGACTCCTGCTCTTTTTTTGTTTCTATTGGCATAAATACCTTTTTCCATCCCTCTATTTTCATTCTACATGTGTCTTTACAGGTGAAGTGTGTTTCTTGTAGGCAACAGATCAATGGGTCTTTTTTTTTCTTTTAACTCATTCAGCCAGTCTGTGTCTTTTAACTGGAGAGTTTAGTTTATTTACATTCAATGTTATTCTTGATAAGTAAGGACCTACCTCTGCCATTTTGTTATTTGTTTTCTTGTTGTTTTGTGGTCTTCTCTTTCTTCTTTCTTTCATTCATATACTCCTCTAGTGAAGTGATTTTCTCTGGTGATATGATTTAGCTTCTTACTTCTTATTTTTTTGTGGTAATTTTCAAATTTCTTAATAAGAATTTTCTTTAGAAGGAAGAGGCTAAACCAAAAATTATTGTAATCTTTCAATCTGTTAAACTGTACTAGGGATAAAGTCAGGGTGTCCTTCCCTGTGCTTTTGTAGACAGCCTGGCCCCTCCATCAGCACATCTGCCATATCCACTTGGAGGACTCATAGGCAGCTCAAAGTTAACATATTCAAAAACACAACTTTCACTTTTTTCTTCTCCCAAACCTGCTCTTCCCCTAGTCCTTCCCATTCCACAAAATGATCCTTTCATCCATTCACCTGATTCTAACTGAAAAACTTGGGAGACAGCTTTGGTTGTACCCTTCTAACTCCTCCTACATCTAATCCATCAGCAAGCCCTGTGTCTTCCTCCAATCTGTTTCCTGAATCCTTGCCCTTCTCCCCATCTGCAGTTTCTGTTATGTCCCACTTAGACGATTGCAGGAGCCTCTTAACTGGCTTCCAACTTCCACTTCTTGTCCCTCTTCAATCCTTTCTCCATACAGAAGCCCAAATTAACCTTTAATGACACAAGTCAGACTCTGCCATTTCCTTGCTTAATGCCATCTATGGTTTTCCACTGCATGCAGAATAAAATGCAAAGGCCTACAGTGGTCCAGAAGGCCCCATGTGTCTGTACTGGCTGCTGCCCACCTTGTCAGCCTCAGTTCCCAGCGCTCTGTCCCAGCTTGCTATGCTCCAGCTGCTCTTGTCTTCCTAGTTCTTGTTTCTGCCTTGGGGCTTCTGCAATAGCCATTCCTTCCCCAGGAACAGCTTCCCCCACATCTTAGGATGGCTAGCTGCTTAACCATCAGGACTCAGTCAAATATCGCCTTCTCAGAGATGCTTTTGAACATAGTCTCTCCCCATCAAATTATTCTGTTTGTCTCTTTCTTATTATATTTACTATGATCTAAATTTATTACACTTTTATACAAGTGTTAATTGCTTATCTTGCATCACTAGGATATGAGTTCCTACTGTGCCAAGCTAGTAGGTACTCAACAAATATTTAATGAATGAATGGCAGAAAGTGGGGAAGCAGCACATGGGCACAAACTCTAAAGCTGAGAAGAGGGCATGTGTCCAGGTGCTTCGGGTGTGCTTTGCGGATTCAGGGCTGAAGCCTGGTGTTTAGAGAGTTCTTTTCGGTCTTTCCAAGGTCTCATCCCTGAGCACATGCGTGCCGTGCCTCAGGTGGCCTCCTGACCAGCTGAAGAGTAATGCTCGTACTACATGCCAATGAGAAACCACAGCCTGAGAGTGTTGGACCCGTGGCTCGCAGACATTGGTGTTTATAAGAATCATCTGGGGAGCTTGTTACAAAGCACGTTCCTGGGCTACAGCCCCAGAGATTCTATCAACTCTACTGATGAAGTCCTGGAGCTAGACTGTGAGGCAACACAAGGACTGGGTGACTTGCCCAGTTTTAGCCCTGAAGGCCTCAACTTCCAGAACATTCCTCAATGCCTGGCAAACCAGGTTGGTTTGTTGCCCTAATGGAAGGTGTTCAGAGAGGCAAGGAGTAGCTGATGAAGTAGTGAAGAATGGTTTCTTGCAGGAGCTGAAGGGGAACGTTTCTCGTCCTAGGCATTTGTTTTTGGCTGTCTTCTTGGCCTTGCCTTTGAGCCAGTCTGGGTTTCTCAGGCTCTAAGCCCAGACAGAAGGGGAAGGAAACCGTTGTTTCTTAGACACCTGCAATGAGCTGTCTGCTGCTCTACATTTTTTATTATCTAATTTATTCCTCAGAAACCTTTCATGACTCCCATTTTAGAGACAAGACACTGAGGCTTGATAATGGTTCTGTAATTGCCCAAGCTCAGACATCTGCAAAACGGAGGAGATGGGGGCAACAAAATCCACCTGACTCAGAAACTTGACCCTTTCTAGGTGTTTTGCTGAGGCTGGGGGCAGGGGGCAGAGATGTGGCTGGGACCTTATCTTGACAGATGTCCCTCAGTCCAGGGGGATGGGGCTCTCTCCTGGGATCTAGGGAAGACCCCAGTGACTAGACAGTGAACTATTTTTTTTTAAAAGAATTAAACTATTTTATTTAACATGTCATAGTCATAAAGCAAGTCCATATATTTAGTTTTCTGATATCCTAATGTATTTCCACAAACCTTTTAAGTCTACAATTTTATATAGTTTTCCATCAGGGAGGCAAGATATATGTAATTTCTTTCTTTTTTTTTTTTTTTTAAGATGGATTCTTGATCTGTCACCCAGGCTGGAGTGCAGTGGCGCGATCTCGGCTCACTGCAACCTCTTCCTCCCGGATTCAAGCAATTCCCCTGCCTCAGCCTCTCGAGTAGCTGGGATTACAGGCACATGCCACCACGCCTGGCTAATTTTTGTATTTTTAGTAGAGACGGGGTTTCACCATGTTGGTCAGGATGGTCTCAAACTCCTGACCTCGTGATCTGCCTGCCTTGGCCTCCCAAACTGCTGGGATTACAGGCATGAGCCACTGTGCCCGGCGTATAATTTCTTTCTGTATGTAACTAATTAAAGGTTTTTAAGAGGGTTTAATCTCTAAATCATTAACAGTTTAGTCATAACACCATAGAAACACATTTAAATATTCAGGAAAGAGATTTTTAAGATTATTGCTTAGTCTTATAAAATGGTGAATTTTTTTTTTTTTTTTTTGAGACAGAATCTTGCTCTGTCACCCAGGCTGGAGTGCAGTGGCGCGATCTTGGCTCACTGCAACCTCTGCCTCCCAGATTCAAACAATTCTCCTGCCTCAGCCTTCCAAGTAACTGGGATTACAGGCATGTGCCACCATGCCCGGCTAATTTTTTTGTATTTTTAGTAGAGACGAGGTTTCGCCATATTGGCCAGGCTGGTCTCGAACTCCTGACCTTGTGATCCTCCCACCTCAACCTCCCAAAGTGCTGGGATTACAGGCGTGAGCCACTGTGCCCGGCCTAAAATGGTGAATTTTAACCAAATTAATACCTCTGTATTCTTATTTATGTTTCCTATACCCTTACATCATACTGCTTGGCAAGTAATGTAAGTTTTGATGTAATTTAAAAATTCAATTAGTTGTAAACAAATTCTAATTTGTTAAACAATTTATATATTCCTCTTTACTTACTACACTACCTCAGAATTAATCCTCCTTATAAAAGTAATCATCCCACATAGAAAAAACTGCAGAGCTTCATCTCTTTCTTAAATATTTTCAAATAATGTAAGAACACAAATCCATGTAAAAACTGATTAAAATGGACACTTCATCTTCCTTTATTAATTATGGGATAATAGAAAGAAGTAAACATCATGTTCTTAATATTTCTCTGCTTAACAGAGAAATATGAAGAAATACTGCAATTATGGTTATGGGATATTTTCTGGCTTCTTCAAGTACAGGACACAACTATGGTTCCTACCAGTAAGGAGAAATAAATAATCAATTTTACATAACACAAAAGAAAGATGAGAGGCACAAAAAGACAAACTGACTTTGGCTTTTAAGAACCTATTGTTAACCCTGAAATGCCAGATTGAGTAACACAATAACAAAACAAAAGATGACAGCAGCAAGCCACCACTTCACACAGTATTAAGAATTCTGAAATATGTAATAGCCTTCCTCCCATGTCCCACTCAATCTGTTGTGTTGTCTTTTTGTTTTTCCTGCTTTTTGGCTGCAGGCAGTTCAAGGCTTGCCCAGTGCATCAGTTCAGCTTTTCTCATAGTGATCTCAATCTTTGTTGCAGTCGTAGTTACGTAACTTCACTTTATATCAATCATACCCCATAATTTCACATTTTGATCAAATTTCTTCCCTCCTTCAAATCCAATGTGCACATTTAACAACATGCTATTTACTTCTACTCGACTAAGTTCTGGAAGTGAATTTTTAGCATATACCGAAATGGTAACTTCACCTTCAGTCTGATGCCAGTCATGTCTACATGGAACAACATTTTCCCCAGCATCCTTTTTAGCCCATATGTGTTTCCCTGTTGAACAGCCCTCTTGGGCTAAGAATGCATTAAAATCAGAAGTTTTTCTTCTACAACAGCTCCAGTATTTCATCCCCTCATGGAAAATAGGTACTCCAGAATGATACACACAGACTTCTTCTAGACTCTCTAGATCCCGATACGTCTTTGAACACTCTCCATTCTTACATGAGGCGCCAATCTTAATTTCATCAGTCTTCTTTCTTGCTTCCTTTTTTTTCTTTTTTTCTTTTTTTTTTTGTGGAGTCTTGCTCTGTCGCCAGGCTGGAGTGCAATGGTGCAATCTTGGCTCACTGCAACCTCTGCCTCCCCGGTTCAAGCAATTCCCCTGCCTCAGCCTCCCAAGCAGCTGGGACTACAGGTGTGCACCACCACGCCCGGCTAATATTTTGTATTTTTAATAGGGGGTTTCACCATGTTGGCCAGGATGGTCTTGATCTTCTGACCTTGTGATCTGCCCGCCTCGGCCTCCCAAAGTGCTGGGATTACAGGCGTGAACCACCGCGCTCGGCCTCTTCTTTCTTATCTTCTTCATTCCCTGATGATGGTTTAAGTTTATCAGGTGCTTGTTTTGGGGAGGCAGATACTTTTAATTCCAAATTTGTCATTGGTGCATCTGGGCTTGGCCTTTTGATTGCTTCTACTGGCTTCGGGGCTTGAATGATGTGCTCCTGAAATTTGGGTTTCAATTCAGATAGTTCTTCTCAGTAGTCTTTATTTCAGGTTTGACTGGCTCGGGTGGCTTCTCACTATTATGTCTACCTTTTGTACAGCCTACAATGCTTAAGAAATCAGAAAAATCAGTTGTTCTTCTCTTACATCAAGACCAATCCTTAATGCATCGTGAAAGACTGGAACACCTGGGTGGCATGTGCAAGCATCATCGGAATTGGTCTCAGGATCGAAGCGCTGACCGCAGCCCCGGTTGTAGCACAGCTAGGCCATTTTCTTTTCCTACCGTCACAGGCAAGGCCCAAACACCAGGAACGGCAAGAGGGTGCATTTGCCACTGCCGTGTCGCTAGCACTGGCCTTGACAGTGAACTATTACAAGGATTTCTGTGGGCTCGCTCTGAGCCGCTGTTTCTGGCCGTGCAGACGGACTTCTACCACACGGTGGCGCTGCGGCTCTGCCATAGAAGGCTCCCCTTGGTCCAGGAGCCAGGCCAGGGCCGGCCACAGGACCAGCCTCCGAATGCGAATTCATCCGCACCCTGCGGGGCAACGTGGGGCCTATCCGTAGCTTTCAGCCTTTCCTGGACCCTACTAGGACAAGAAGAGCCGGGAGAGGTGCGAAGGAGGTCTGGAGAGGAGGAGGCTTGGGACAATGCAGAGTCCTGGTAATGAGGGTGACCGCTGACCGCTGTCAGGAGGGACATGGACAGCTGCCGGGGAATCATGGGATTTCCCACTGGCCCAGTCATCTCCCACGCTGGGAAAAGGGATGAGCTTCTCCCCCATGGCGTGTGCGGGTGGGAAGGGTCTCGGGCAGAGAAGAGGCACTTTTTCTGTCCTCCAGGCTGTTTCCGCCTAGTGAAGGCCCGGGCTGGAAGAGCCAGGAGCAAACAGGAGAGTCGGGTGCTGAGCACCCAGCGGGAGAGGACGCAGACTGGTCATCACACACCTGCTGGCCACACAACATCCTCTGCGAGTTCCCCCCGCATACTCCGCCTGCAGCTGCCATTTGGGAAGATGACTCTTGCCTCTTTCATCGTCTGTTTTGTAGATTAGGACTCACTTACGGGCCTAGGGCAGGACTCAGCTCTTCCAGATTCTTATCAAAAAGTAACATCACACTTGTGCCCAGGGGGTCGAGACCAGCCTGGGCAACAGGACAAACCCCCTTCTCTACAAAAAAACACAAAATCTGTGTGGAAGTTGTGTGAACCCTTGGGAAACAGAGTTGCTGTACACGTGTATCAGGCCCTGAGCCAGCTGCAGGGTGGGCATTACTGCCTGGTGCCCTCTGCCCTCACTCTGCCTCCCTGGATGTTGGGGATGGCCCTGTAAACCTTGTTCATAGGGGTCCCTCGTTTTCTGGGACACCTCATCTGAGCACTGAGGAGGGGACACAACTCTTGGCTGGGAAGCAGGAGACTGAGTGTTGCCTTCAAGCCATCCCCACACATGTGACCTCAGTCAGCATTCTGCCCTTTCGTGGGTGTCAGTTGTCTCGTCCATAAAATGGGATGATGTTCTTGTTCCAGCCGGCGTACTGGATGACTAAATGAGGGAACAGGTGAGAAGCTGCGTTGGAAAAAGGAACCATTCAGCTGCAAGACATCCTGGTGCAGTTCCCCCTGGGGCTAATGGGGTTTGGTTGCCCACCTGGGCTGTGTCTCTTTGTGGCGCCAGCAGGTGGCAGCATTGCCTTTGCATGTGCCGGCTCTACCTCTGGCCTCTCCCAGACATGCAGCATGTAGGGCAGGGGACCATCCTTCATCCAATTCAATTCAGGGGTCACGGGAAGGAGGGATCTGAAATGCCCTGAATGGGAAGGGCCTGGAAGGAAAATGAAAACCTCATTCCTCCCCTCAAAAAAACACAGATAAGCCAGGAGGGCAGGATCTGGTGCGTGAGCCCAAGAGGGCTAATGTGACCACTTAGGCTGAAGGGGGACCTTATCTCTGTCTGCCACAACTGTGTCTCCCACCACCTGGAGGAGGGAACTGGGGATCCAGAAGGCTTGGGTCCTTGTCTTTGGTTGGAAAAATCAGCCGGCATTGCAGTGGGGCAGCAGGAACTCCTCTATTTTTGTGCGTGCAACAGGGTTGAAAACTTAATTCACTCTATAATTTATTTGTGCAGAAAAAAGGTAATTTCCTTATTTATGAGTCTATAATGAATCTGGCCTTTCTTCCAACGCCTGCCTGATGATAAGCGAGAAAAACAATGAAATTTTCAACTTGATTTGAACATCCTGGGGCCAGAGAGTTTAGCCGGTCTTGTTAAGTGATCTTATTAATTTCTCTTGGATAAAATGCTTAGTTCTCAGACTGCTTTCCCCAGCTTCTCCCACTGTGGGGCTGTTGGGGTTTTGTGGACAGACAAGGGCAGCTTGTGTGGCATCTGGTAGGAGGCATGAGTTGGGATCCTGGGGTGTGGTGTCCTCTGGACCCAGCAAGGTCCCCTGTCCCTCCTGGCCACTGATCATACTAGAAGCTGAGCTTATGAAACTCATGGTCCAGTCCCTCCTGATCTGACTAGAGTCCCTGTGGTGCCCCTGGCTGGCCAGCCCTCCTGCGCCTGGGCCCCTCCTCCCCACCAAGTCTCCTAGCTGTGCCACCATGGTCCCGGCAGGGCTGCTGGCTCACAGGAATGGAAGTTGGCTTTGAAAGCTGAACTTCAGTGGTGCCTCTCCCTTACTGGGGAGCCCTGGTGCTGGAGGCAGAGGCCGGGTTGGTTTGCAGCTGCCTGGGATGCCACTTCTTCCCAGAGTTCCAATGTGAGTTGGGGACAAGGGCTTCTTTCTCTCGAGGAGGGGTGAGTGGGCCAGTTCTTGGCTCTGCTTGTTTGTTATCCTTCTAATCCCCTTTGTACCATCCCCTGGGCAGGAAGGAGGGGACCAACACTCTTCCTCTTCTTGCCCAGTCATCTATTACATAAAACTCCAGGGCCACACCCAAGGAGAGGGATGAGGGAATCCAGGAAACATGCTCTCAAGAGAAGAGCCTGCTTTAGAAGACTTTTGATCTGCAGCATAATCCTATTTTGCACGTCAAATGCCAAACATTACCACATTTTTTCTTCTGTGCATTCTGTCTATATCAAACATTAATCCTGGTCTCTCTTTAAGCAGAGATGCATGCCTCAGGCCAATGAAGATGAAGATCATGTACCCATCAAGGCAGAAGAGAAAAGCACTGCACTCCAGCGTAGGCAACAGAATTATTATTATTATTTTTTAAGAGACAGGATATCATTCTATTGCTCAGGCTGGAGTACAGTGGTGCAATCATAGCTCACTGTAATCTCGAACACGTGGACTCAAGTGCTCCTCCTACCTCAGCCTCTGAGTAGCTGGGACTACAGGTGTGCGCCACCACACCTGGCTAATTTTTCTATTTTTTTTCCAGTAGATGGGGTCTTGCTGTGCTGCCCAGGCTGGTCTTGAACTCGGAGCTCAAGCAATCCCCTTGCCTCAGCTTCCCAAAGTATGGGGATTACAGGCGTGAGCCATCGTGCCTGGCCCAAAATTTTTCAAATATCATCCTTTTAAAGCTTCAAACATTGGCTAATGCAACCAGAGGAGACATAACACATAAAACATGGGGGGTTTATCCACAAGGAGAATTCACTATCTTGCTGGTGTTAGGTTCTGTCCTTCCAGGGAGGATACGCCATGAGTCAGAAGTAGATGCCACTCGGCAAAAAAAAAAAAAAGAAAAAAAAATCACACCTCTATGTAAAGATGGCCTGGCCCAGCAGCAACCTCTGCAGAGCTCAAGGACTCTCAAAAGGAGGCTCTTAGCCTGGGGCCAAGGCAAGACCAAGTCATAGGATGGAAGGAAGGCTGTGATTGGTGGGCTCTTGTCCAGGCTCCTCATTTGTCCTTTCCTACTGGAGGAAATGTGACATGGGCAATTCAAGCCAATAGGGAACCTGGGGAAGGGGCTGGTGGTGGGTTTCATTCACTGCTTTCCCTCACGTGACTCCCTCAGGAAGGGGGTCTTACTGGGCAGGGCTGAGGCAGATGGCCACACTTACAGGTACTCACTGGCACATGTGGCTGGATGTGGGGGTGGGGTGGGGTAAATAACCATACCTACCTCGTGTAGTTGTTGCAAGGATGAAATTACTTAATCCTTTCCTTTTGAGCCGGTCAGGCTCTGTCACTCAGGCTGGAGTGCAGTGGCACGATGTCAGCTCACTGCAACCTCCACCTCCCTGGTTCAAGCAATTCTCCTGCCTCAGCCTCCCAAGTAGCGAAGATTATAGATGCCTGCCACCATGCCCGGCTAATTTTTGTATTTTTAGTAGAGACAGGGTTTCGCCGTGTTGGCCAGGCTGGTCTCGAACTCCTGACCGCAAATGATCCGTCAGAGAGACAGGACTAGCTGGATTTCCTAGGCCGACTAAGACTCCCTAAGCCTAGCTGGGAAGGTGACCGTGTCCACCTTTAAACGCCGGGCTTGCAACTTAGCTCACACTGACCAATCAGGTAGTAAAGAGAACTCACTAAAAAGCTAATTAGGCAAAAACAGGAGGTAAAGAAATAGCCAATCATCTATCACCTGAGAGCACAGCGGGAAGGACAATGATCGGGATGTAAACCCAGGCAAGCGAGCCGTCAACAGCTACCCTCTTTGGGTCCCCTCCCTTTGTATGGGAGCACTGTTTTCACTCTATTAAATCTTGCAACAGCACTCTCTTCTGGTCTGTGTTTGTTACGGCTCGAGCTGAGCCTTCGCTCACCTTCCACCACTGCTGTTTGCCGCCCTCGCAGACCCGCTGCTGACTTCCATCCCTCCAGATGTGGCAGGGTGTCCGCTGTGCTCCTGATCCAGCGAGGCGCCCATTGCCGCTCCCGATCGGACTAAAGGCTTGCCATTGTTCCTGCACGGCTAAGTGCCCAGGTTCATCCTAATCGAGCTGAACACTAGTCACTGGGTTCCACGGTTCTCTTCTGTAACCCATGGCTTCTAATAGAACTTTAACACTCACCTCATGGCCCAAGATTCCATTCCTTGGAATCCGTGAGGCCAAGAACCCCAGGTCAGAGAACATTAGGCTTGCCACCATCTTGGAAGCGGCCCACTGCCATTTTGGAAGCAGCCCGCCACCATCTTGGGAGCTCTGGGAGCAAGGACCTCCGGGTAACATGTCCACCTCAGCCTCCCAAACTTAATCCTATTTATAGTGTTAGAACAATGCCTATGATATAGTAAATCAGGCTGGATGTGTACTTGCCATTTACATCCATGTATGTGTATGTTTCCATGTGAATACCTGTAGAACTTACTGCCTGACATAGAAGGCACTCAATAGATGCCAGTTGTTCTTATCAGTGGACACACCGAAACATAGACACAGACACCTAGATGAGTATATCTTCATAAACAAAAACATAAAAATGTGTCCGGAATTGGTGGGTTCTTGGTCTCACTGACTTCAAGAATGAAGCCGCGGACCCTCGCGGTGAGTGTTACAGTTCTAAAGGCGGCGTGTCTGGAGTTGTTCGTTCCTTCCGATGTTCGGATGTGTTCGGAGTTTCTTCCTTCTGGTGGGTTCGTGGTCTCGCTGGCTCAGGAGTGAAGCTGCAGACCTTCGCGGTGAGTGTTACAGCTCATAAAAGCAGCATGGACCCAAAGAGTGAGCAGTAGCAAGATTTATTACAAAGAGCCAAAGAACAAAGCTTCCACGGTGTGGAAGGGGACCCGAGCGGGTTTCTACTGCTGGCTTGGGCAGCCTGCTTTTATTGTCTTATCTGGCCCCACCCACATCCTGCTGATTGGTAGAGCCAAGTGGTCTGTTTTGACAGGGCGCTGATTGGTGCGTTTACAATCCCTGAGCTAGACATAAAGGTTCTCCACGTCCCCATCAGATCAGTTAGATACAGAGTATGGACACACAGGTTCTCCAAGGCCCCACCAGAGCAGCTAGATACAGAGTGTCGATTGGTGTATTTACAATCCCTGAGCTAGACACAGGGTGCTGATTGGTGTATTTACAATCCCTGAGCTAGACATAAAGATTCTCTACATCTCCACCAGACTCAGGAGCCCAGCTGGCTTCACCCAGTGGATCCTGCACCGGGGCTGCAGGTGGAGCTGCCTGCCAGTCCCACGCCTTGCACTCTCACTCCTCAGCCCTTGGGTGGTCAATGGGACTGGGTGCCATGGAGCAGGGGATGGCACTCATTGGGGAGGCTTGGGCGGCACAGGAGCCCATGGAGGGGGTGGGAGGCTCAGGCATGGCGAGCTGCAGGTCCCCAGCCCTGCCCCGTGGGAAGGCAGCTAAGGCCCGGTGAGAAATCGAGCGCAGCGCCGGTGGGCTGGCACTGCTGAGGGACCCAGTACGCCCTCCGCAGCTGCTGGCCCGGGTGCTAAGTCCCTCATTGCCCGGGGCCGGCAGGGCTGGCCAGCTGCTCCGAGTGCAGGGCCCGCCAAGCCCACACCCACCCGGAACTCCAGCTGGCCCGCAAGCGCGGCATGCAGCCCTGGTTCCCACTCGCGCCTCTCCCTCCACACCTCCCTGCAAGCCGAGGGAGCCGGCTCACGCCTTGGCCAGCCCAGAAAGGGGCTCCCACAGTGCAGTGGTGGGCTGAAGGCCTCCTCAAGTGCCACCAAAGTGGGAGCCCAGGCAGAGGAGGCGCTGAGAGCAAGCGAGGGCTGCGAGGACTGCCAGCACACTGTCACCTCTCAAAGACACCCCAATACCTTTACTAGGTACACTTGAATTTACATTTGCAGATGCGGATATACACAGTCACACATCATAAATATAACTAACACCTATTGGAAATTTGCTATATCATAGGCATTGTTCTAACACTACAGAAAGGATTACGTAATTTCATCCTTGCAACAACTGCATGGGACAGGTATAGTTATTTACTTCCACATACAGGTCAATTGAGTCACATAGAGGTCAACTCAAGGTCACAAAGCTAGTAATTGGTAGACTTGGGAATCAAGGCCAGGCAGTCCGGCCTCAGAGCCTGCACATGTAACCAGCGGCAATTCTCGCAGACACTCACTGTCTTCCACACAGGCTCAGTCATAGACCTTCACCCAGGCAAACAGAAATCTCCCACCTTCAAGTAGATGCACTTCCATGGTCACAAAAGTGACGTGGGATCCTTGCACACGCACGTGGAGCCAGAGGCTCTGTCTGAGCCTTGCAGAAACTCCTAGCGTTCAGATTAACTGGTTGAATGTGACAGTGTTTTTTCTTGGTGAGTGGGCTTCCAAACAGCTCTGATTCTGCACCTGTCCAGGTGTCAGGTTAATAGCCCCCACTTTTTTGAGGGACTTGGGGAGGAGGCCAGTTCTGTCTTTAGCTCTGTGGCTAAATCAAGTTTTGGCCTTGTCTGAGGGTTTCAGGATCCCTGGTCGTTTCCCCACCTGCTTGTCCTCTGTGAGTGCTGGATATTGCCTGTGGGTGGATTTTTAAAATTTTATTTATTATTATTATTTTTTTTTTTTTGAGAAAAGGTCTTGCTCTGTCACCCAGGCTGGACTACAGTGGCATAATCACTGGTCACTGCAGCCTGGATCTTCTGGGCTCAAGCCATCCTCCTGCCTCAACCTCTCGAGTAGCTGGAACCACAGATGGGCACCACCTCAACTGGCTTAAAAAATTTTTTTTGGTGGGGTGTGGTGGCTCACGCCTGTAATCCCAGCACTTTGGGAGGCTGAGGTGGATGGATCACAAGGTCAGGAGTTCGAGACCAGCCTGACTAACATGGTGAAACCCCCTCTCTACTAAAAATACAAAAATTAGCTGGGTGTGATGGTGCATGCCTATAATACCAGCTATTTAGGAGGCTGAGGCAGGAGAATCACTTGAACCTGGAGGCGGAGGTTGCAGGGAGCAGAGATTGTGCCACTGCACTACAGTCTGGGTGACAGAGTGAGACTCTCTCAAAAAAAAAAAAATTTTTTTTTTTTTTAAATAGAG
>NW_026652290.1:82058541-82196167 GCF_009828535.3 Hylobates moloch | reverse complement strand
GCCCGCCTCGGCCTCCCAAAGTGTTGGGATTATGGGTGTGAGCCACCGCGCCTGGCTGAATTATAATTTTTATATGACTGCAAGTCTGCACAATATTGAAGACAACTGAATTTAGTTATGATGAAGCCCCTCAGGGGATTCCCAATAGAATGGGAGTGTCTGTTGCAGTTATCCTGTGCCTGCCTTGTTGCTATGTGTTGGCTATGGGGGAAGATAACTTGTCTCTTTAGCTCACAGATCTTCAGGGCAAAAGGAACCCTCTCTAAAGAACCACACCTGAGGGCCCTTATTTGCACCTGGACCTGAGTTAGAGGTTGAGGTCCCGGATTTGGAGCCTGAGCCTGAAGACTTCATGGCCGATACCTTAAGGGGCTTGGAAGGTGAGTGTATTTTTGCATGTGGGAGGTATGTGATTCATGGGAGGCAGAGGGCAGACATTGTGGCAGCTAGTCTTTCGAGATAGGCCTGCCATGTTCACACCTCTAGTATGCCCAACCTTGTGTGGTCCCCTCTCTTAAATTCTGTGGATAAGCCAGTGATGTTTGGGCAAGGAATAAAGACGTTTATTACATTTCATAAGTTAGTGTATATTTATTCTTTAGAATTCATTTCTTTGCCTTAACTTCAGCGAAATTAGTCGTCATGTTTTTATAATAGCAAACTCATCATTTGTGTTCCAGTGACAGTGCTGATCTACAGGATGAAACAGAAAATGAGCTTGTGTCACAGTTGTTTCAGTCATCTGTGCTACGTAACAAAGTGCCCCAAAACTTAGGGGCTGAGAACCACCAACATTTGATTATTGCGTGTTTCTGTGGCTTGGCTGGGTTTAGCTGAGCAGCTTTTCTGCTGCCTGTGCTTGGGAATTCTCAGGTGGCTGTGGTTGAGTGGTAGACAAGGCCGGGATCAATCATTAGGAGGCTCAGCTGGGAGGCAGGGACATCTGCTCCTTTCTCCTTCTGTGTGTAATCTCTGGCCTTCTCTCTCCAGTAGAGTTGCTGGTCACTCCAAGGGGGTAGCTGGACTTCTTACATGGCTGTTGCTCAGGACTCACAGAAACGAGTAATTTAAAAGGGAGGAAGAGGAAGCTGCCAGTCTTCCTAAAGGGTCCATCCAAAAGTTATGCAACTACTTCCACTGCATTGTATTTGTTAGATGAGTCACAGGCCAGCCCAGATTCGTTGTGGGAGGACCACACAAGGTATAAATACCAGGAGGTCTTGTTCACTGGGGCCTTCTTTGGAAGGCTGGGACCACAGTGCTAGAAGTGGTGTGTTGTAAGAAAAACCTAAAACCTGTGGTGTACTGAAATCTTGAGACAGAGTGAGGAAACGTATTGGAGGCTGGAGAACAAAAGGCCTGGGAGAGGCACTGGCAGAAGAGTTAAGTGAGTCCCTCACCTGCAATGATGTGGACATAGAAAAGGGCACCCAATGAGCTTGGGGATCTGGCTAGGGCGATTTCAAGGCAGATCTTTTGAAAGTGATATTTAATAATTAGCTTCTTCCACCCAACTCTGATAAAATAGGAAGAGTCTGGGCATGGCGGCTCATGCCTGTAATCCCAGCACTTTGGGAGGCCAAGGTGGGCGGATCACTTGAGGTCAGGAGTTGGAGACCAGCCTGGCCAACATGGTGAAACCCCATCCCTAGCAAAAATATAAAAAATTAGCTGGGTGGGGTGGCACACGCCTGTAATCCCAGCTACTCAGGAGGCTGAGGCAGGAAAATCACTTGAATCCGGGAGGCGAAGGTTGCAGTGAGCTGAGATCGCACCACTGCACTACAGCCTGGGTGACAGAGGGAGGCTCCGTCTCAAAAATAAATAAAAAATAAATCAAGTAGGAAGAGATAGAGATGAACTAAAGAAGGAACTATTTAGGTTTTGAGCAGAATTTTGGAAACACAAGGAGCCCAGGACTGTTGTTCTAGCCAGTGAAAGGCTCTCAAAATAAGAAATGGTCTCAGAGCACAGATAAAATTTAGGGCACTGCCTGTAAATTGTGGCCTTGGGTAAATGTGAAATCAAGAATGTGGCTGTAAAACCCTTTGTTAAAACCTCAGAAAAATTTAAGGGCATTATTTTTGTAGACCCTTTGGATAGACAAAAGGGCTTCCGAGAATATTTTTTTTCCCCCTTGAGACAGGGTCTTGCAATGTTGTCCAGGCTGGCCTCCAACTCTTAGGTACAAAGAGCCCTTTTGAGCAGCCAGGACCACAAGCACACACCACCACGCCCAGTAAAGAATCTTCAGAGTATACATCTTAGATCCTCTCTGCTAGAAAATAGGACTTCTAAGAATCCCACAGCAACCTCACAAGTGGCTTAAAGTAGAAAAAGGCCTCCTAGGGGAGAAATGGGGGTATGGCTATTGTCTCAAGGAGTAAATTATCATTTGATATTTAAGAAACCCACAAGTTTTTGAAAGAATTGTATCAAGTTAGGTGGAAAGGGACAGAGACAGTTCAAAATGCAGCAGACCGTGGTCATTTGTTTCTTTCTTTCTTTTTTTTTTTTGAGATGGAGTCTCACTCTGTTGTCCAGGCTGGAGTGCAGTGGCACGATTTCGGCTCACTGTAAACTCCATCCCCCAGATTCAAGTGATTCTCCTGCCTCAGCCTCCCGAGTAGCTGGGATTACATATGTATGCAACCACACCTGGCTAATTTTTGTATTTTTAGTAGGGACCGAGTTTCACCATGTTGGCCAGGCTGGTCTCGAACTCCCAACCTCAAGTGATCCACCCACCTCGGCCTCCCAAAGTGCTGGGATTACAGGCGTGAGCCACTGTGCCCAGCTGCCCTGGTCATTTCTTATGGAGAAGGAAGGATAATTGAGTGTGAAGCCAACAGCTAGGGATAGCCCCTCCCTGAGAGCAGGACCAGGTCTAAAGAAGACACTGGTGACATGTGCCTGGCTTGCTTTCAGAATTGCACTGTGCAAGTTTCTTCTCCTTTTTGAATGGGAGTGTCTGTTGCCATTATCCTGTGTCCACTTTGTTGCTGTACATTGGCTATGGGGGAAGATAACTTGTCTCTTTAGCTCACAGATCTTCAGGGCAAAAGGAACCCTCTCTAAAGAACCACACCTGAGGGGCCTTATTTGCACCTGGACCTGAGTTAGAGGTTGAGGTCCTGGATTTGGAGCCTGAACCTAAAGGCTTCATGGCTGTTACCTTAATGGTCTTGGAAGGTGAGTGTATTTTGCACGTGGGAGGTATGTGATTCATAGGAGGCAGAGGGCAGACATTGTGGCAGCTAGTCTTCCAAGATAGCATCCCCGTGTTCACACCCCTAGTATGCCCAACCTTGTGTAGTCCCCTCTCTTAACTCTGGGTTGTCTCTGTGACTTGCTTTGACCAACAGAAAGCAGTGACAGTGAGGCTGCATGACTTCTGAGGATAGGCCATGGGAAGCCTTTTGCCTTTCAGCTGGGTCTGTTAGAAAGCTTGCTGTGGGGTAAGCCAGCTATCGTCTTAGAAATTTGATTCCATACTATAAGGAAGCCAAGATAGCCATGTGGAAAGGCTACATGGAGAAAGCAATAGATTCAGCCAGATTCCACTTGTTCCAGCCATCCCAGCTGAGGCCCGAAATAGGTGAAAGAAGATGCTGCCATCTTAGATGTGCAGTCCAGTTGAGCCAACGTTTGACTCTAGACCAAGGGTGTCCAATCTTTTGGCTTCTGTGGGGCACATTGGAAGAAGGACTGTCTTGGGCCACACATAAAATACACTAATAATAGCTGATGAGCTAAAAACAAAAATCACACACACGCAAAAAACTCATAATGGTTTTAGAAAGTTTATGGGCCAGGCATGGTGGCTCATGCCTGTAACCCCAGCATTGCAGGAGGCTGAGGCAGGTGGATCAACTGAGGTCAGGAGTTCAAGACCAACCTGGCCAACATGGTGAAACCCTGTCTCTACTACAAATACAAAAATTAGCTGGGCGTGGTGGCGGGTACCTGTAATCCCAGCTACTTGGGAGGCTTAGACAGGAGAATCACTTGAACCCGGGAGGCAGAGGTTGCAGCGAGCCGAGATCATGCCATTGCATTCCAGCCTGGGCAACAAGAGCGAAGCTCCATCTCAAAACAAAACAAAACAAAACGAAAGAAAGTTTATGAATTTGTGTTGGCCTGCATTCAAAGCCATCCAGGGTCTCATGCAGCCCATAGGCTGCAGGTCGGACAAGCTTGCTCTAGATCCTGCTGCCATTTGACTGCGACCACATGAGAGACCTGTCCCCATAAGCGACCACTAAGTCCAGGTAACCCTGAGAGCTAAAAATATTTTATTTTATTAAAAATAATTGTTTTTAATTAAAAGCTTCTTTTGTGTGGACATGGGGGTCTCTCTATGTTGCCCAGGCTGGTCTTGAACTCCTGGCCTCAAGTGATCCTCCTGCCTCGGCCTCCCAAAGTGCTGGGATTACAGGAGTGAGCCACCATGCCTGGCCAATTGACTTTAAAGCACTAAGCTTTGGAGTTTGTTACGCAGCAAAGATAACCAAAATAGTACAAAATTGCACTTATTTTAATAAAAATGTAAATTAAAGTAAATTGTAACGATCACAGCTTAAAATTACTTCTCTTGTAAGTTTTAAAAATTATTTTTTCTTAAAATCTTCAAAATTATCTATTAAAATTAAAAGGCAAACGTAACTAATAGTATAACCGATCAACTTTATCTAATACGTACAACATTTAAATAAGATGTTTAAGTGAAGCTAAATTTTTAATGTAAGTCTTGAAAATGTAATGAAGTCTTACTAAACATTTTTACAAAAATAAACTCATTTACAATTGTAGCATTGTTCCATGTCTGTCTAGTTGCCAGTGTAAAGCATTAGTGTCATGCTTCATGCATGTTGTATCTTGACCTACATGTGTGCAAATGTAGGCGAATTATGAACTATTCATATTGGAAAATGCTCCTCAGCTGCCATGTGCAACTATAGCAAATACTGTGCTAATGTGTGAGTACCTCTGCAACCACAAAGAAAAGCAAGAAAGTGCATCTTGCCACCACTGGGATCTGCCACTTCTCTTGCGTTCTTGCCATGTGAGAGGAATGATTTGATCAATGCCTTTTCTCTTGCCTTAGTGTGCACACCATCCACTCCTCGCTACACTCCAGAGCCAGGGCAGTGTCTGTCCCTGGTGTGAACAGCAGCATAGCCCACAAATTTTCACAGCATGTAGACACAGTCTTTTTTGATTCAAGGACATAACACAAAAGATGTGAGGCGTTTCCCTGGGGCCTGAATGGTGTTGCTCATGAGAGTGGATGTTTTGGGGTTAGAGATCACACTGCACTAGTGCTGAGTGCTGGATCTCGAGGGACAAGGCCAGAGATATCCATGTGTTCTTTAATGTGTGTGTGTGTGTGTGTGTGTGTGTGTGTGCGCGCGCGGGGGTCCCTCCTGCCTATGTCTAAGGGCAGTACTGCTTCTAGCCGGCCTGTCCAGATCTGGCAGAGGTCTTTTATGTTTCTCTTCCAGAGAACTATGGGATTCTGACCCTTGGAAAACACATTTTCACTCTGACTTTGTTCTTTGGTTTGGAGCCTATTTCATAGTTAGTTATTAGCCTGGTTTATTAGATGGGACATTTTCAGCTGCAAGTGACAGAAGACCAAATCAAACCGGCTTGAGCAAAAAGGGACTATATTGGCTTCCACTGCTGGGAAGTCCTAGGGCAGAGATCCAGGGCTCAAACTTGTTTTCAGGGGTGGGAGCTGGGGAGCCCTGGGATTAACAGATGGCCCCACCAGGATTCCTGCAGTGGGGGGCAGTGGGGATGTGTGTGGTCCCTCAAGGACCGGGGACAGCCAGACAAGAATGTGTCCTCCAGGCCTGGTTATCCCCTTTTCTGAAATGTAGTTCTTGAGTCTATTGTGCTGGGTGCCTGCGCCAGATTTCTCAAGCAGCTCAGGTGCTGGGCACGATCTTCCTGAAGCGTCTGCAGCCTGGAGCCGTTCCCCCCGGCCCCCACTCATGTTTCAAAGCTCTCAACCCCTCTCTGCGCCCCCAGCATTGAGTGTGACATCTCACCAGTAAAGCCCGGTGAGGATAGAAGGCTTTCTGGGCATAGAAGACCATTTCCTTGGGTCTATTTAAACTCTCAAGGACCCCCCAAGGATGGCTCCCCTGGAATCTTACCACTGCAATGGTGCAAAGTAAAAATGCCTGTACAATAAAAACCAAAGAAACCATCTCTGCCAAGCAACTGGGAGTGTCATCTTTCTCCCACGGAGCTCTGCTGCCAGGCTCACAGTGGTGGAGACCCCTGAGGCCAGCCTCTCATAGACATTTCACTTCACACAGCAGCTCCTCCATGTGGAATCCCTGGAAGCTGGGCATGCCGGACAGATTACCCTCTGCAAGGTCACCTAGAGTCCCCTCCTGGGTGCTCCCCTCCCCCCACTCACTTTCCACGGACCCTCCTACCTGAAGATGGCTGCTGCTCCTTGCAGCCCGGAGTCCCCCCATGTTTCCCGATCTACCCTCCCAAGGCTTCTTAGAGTCAGCTGGAAACCAACCCTGGGAGGAAAGAGAGGAGGGGCTGCGAAGGCTGCTGGCTGCAGCTCCTGGAGGCCTGGCTGGCTGTCAGCATGAGGCTGGCCTTGGCCCAGTGTCCTTGGAGCCTAGGGATGTGTATGGGTCACACTTGGGGCCATGATATACCTGGTGGGCTGGGGCCTTTCCTATGAGGCTCAACCTCGTCTGTCTCTCCCTGTCTCCCTTTCCCTCCATATATCTTTCCCCTTCTCTCCCTCCTGTGCTCTCTTCCTCCCCAGCCTAAATGAGGTCCGTTAGACAAACCTTGATACACCAGACTCTGAGCACCATATGTCTGATCATGTTCCCTTTTTTTTTTTCAAGATAGGGTCTTGCTCTGTCACCCAGGCTGGAGTGCAGTGGTGTGATCATAGCTCACTGCAGCCTTGAACTTGCGGGCTCAAGCAATCCTCCAGCCTTGTCCTCCTAAGTAGCTGGGACTACAGGCGCACACCACCATGCCTGGCTAATTTTTAATTTTTTGGTAGTGATGGGGGTCTTGAACTCCTGGCCTCAACGGATCCTCACACCTCGGCCTCCCAAAGTGCTAGGATTATAGATGTGAGCCATTGCACCTGGCCTCAATCATGTTCTTAAGAATGTTTGTTGACATGAAACTACCCGTGATGTATTGTAGAGAGAGGAGAGCAGCTCACAAGACATTAGAGACAGGGAGAGCTCAGTTTTCTAACTAGCTCTTGCCCCTGCTCCCCCAAAAAAGACAATGTAAATCATACAACACAGAGTTATATATATATATATCTCACACGTATAATAGTGTCTTCTTCCTTTCAATTTTGCCCTTTGGGGTCTAGGCCCAAGTCCCTGGGTCAAAGCCCTCTGAAAACTCGAGGATGGCAGATCCAGCCCAAAGCAGAAATACATTTCAAAGGCTGGCCTGTCCCTCCTCCTCGCCCACTATGGTGTTTGTCACTTCCTCCCCTGGGAGTATCTGGGGCCCCAGCCTTGGGAAAAGATGAAGCCAGACTTGTTGGATCAAAGTCCCAGCACATAATAAAGGCATCTCCCAGCCCCACCTAAGGACATGATCATGTGTGTTTGCTCACACAAACAGCTGTGGACTGGCCCACCAGAAACCATCTCTTGTTACAAAGCCAGAATCTTTTCCATCTGTGTTTAAGCTGCAGCCCATGAAATAATGTCCATAAAAGTAAGATTGGAAGTGAAAATAGTGAACACAATAAATTATGGCTACACTGTGTTCTCTCTGGAGGGATGCCCTGGCAAAAGAGCCTTCAATATTTCTTTTTTCTTTTTTTCCTCTTTTTTTTTTTTTTTATTCTACTTAAAGTTCTAGGGTACATGTGCACAACGTGCAGGTTTGTTACATATGTATACATGTGCCATGTTGGTGTGCTGCACCCATTAACTCGTCGTTTACGTTAGGTATATCTCCTAATGCTATCCCAAGCCTTCAATATTTCTATCTAGCACCGTGTTGTGTGTTTCCTCAGAAAGCATTCCATTTGTGGATGGGAAGAAAGGGCCTAGACGGCTGAGGTTGATCCAGTAGAGCTGTGGTGCTTGGCTGGCTGTCTGTGCCTGGCATCTTAATTTCTTTTCCAAAGCAGAGTTGTTCAACTGCAAAGTGTAGCCAGAGGGAGATTGTCTAGGGGAAGATTTGTTGGCCAGTTTCCATTATTACCACCATCTTCCTCCTTGCAATTAAACCCCACCACCACGTCCCACCACGATCACAGGCATGGATCCAGACACCACCACCAACATCCTCCACTGATTCCATGTACTTATGATTGCCCAGGCCTTGAAGAAGCGTTTGGGAGGAAGAAAAACAAACCCGAAAGAGTCACAGGACCACAGACCTGAGGGTTTAGAATCTCGAGGGGGATATAGGCCAGATAAACAAATAAATACAGATAACTTAGAACAAGAAGGAAAGTCATCAGTTAGGTACTGAAAAGTTCTCCCCAAGTTCAAAAGAGGGAGAGATGAGTCTTGCTGGAGAAAGTGGCTTTTGAATAGAACTTGGAAGGATGGCTTGGATGTGGACCTGCGGGAGGAAAAGACCTTCTCAGAAAAGGGATTGATTAAGGGAAAGCATGAAATTGTAACACATGGGTGAAGATGGAATTCATGGAATTCCTGCACTCTCAGGTACATGAGGAGCAGTGAGGGAAATCAGGCTGGAGGATGGGTGGGATGGGCTGGGGAATGTGATGGGTAAAAGAAAGAGCCATTCAGTCTAGGGGTTTGGGTCTTTCATGGGGGCAAGGGGAGGATCAGCTGACGGTTATTGAGCTGAAAGCGGACAGAGCTGGTTTAGGAGCTAATCATTGTAGTGGGATCTTGGGCCCAGGGAACATTTCCTTTTCTACACTCTCTTCCCTAAAAAGATTGATTCAAAAATCACACAGAACTCTTGAGTGTTAGCCATTTGCTTTAAATCCTACCTTGTCCTTTGGGATTATGCATTTGTGATAGAGGAGGGCATGGGAGAAGAATGAAACACATGTGGCTGTTTCTCTATTACTCAGACCTCAGGGCAAACAAGTACATCGGAACTTTTCTGAAGGATGGGCTTTGCTTGGGAGAGGTGGAGTGTGAGGTGGAGTGTTGGGTTGGCGGGCACCCCAGGAAAAAAATGTAGCAAGGACACAATTGTGGGCATGCCCCACTTTTTTTTGAGATAGGGTCTCGATCTGTTACCCAGGCTGGAGTGCAGTGGTGCAAAGATGGCTCACTGCAGCCTCTACCTCCTGGGCTCAAGCAATCCTCCCACCTTGGCCTCTGAAAGTGCTGGGATTATACAAGTGAGCCACCGCACCCAGCCTGCTTTGCCCTTCTTTGAGAGATCAGCTGGACGTGGCTCTGAAGGGTTCAACTCAGAGGAGAGAACTCCAGGACTCAGGGCAAAGGCATCTTCAGGAGCTGATGGGAAGCCCAAGCCCCCTATGCCTGAATGGGTGGACAAGGCTGGAACCACCTTTCATGGCCTTTGTCCTGGGTGCTGAGGGTGATGCTGTGCTCACCCCACTTTCCTATGATTCTGATGGGAACCCCTGGTCTGCATCAAGGAGGCATTTCCAAGCTCTTTGCAATTCTTTTCTTGGCTTTATTTGACAGCCCAGCCCCCAGTGCAGTGACATTTCCTCTTCTTTCTCTCTGGGCCGGGTAAATGTGAGTTCTCTGTAGTGGGGGAAAAACGGACGAGTTGTCCCATCAGGGCTTGGCATCGACTGTCTTTCTCTGGCAGATGTTTAGGATTTAGAACTTGGATCTCTCCCTTCACCCCACCGAGCACAGAGCGTGAGTCCAAGGAGTTGGGAACTCTGGGAGAAAAGGGGCTTGTGACCCTGGCCTGCCTTGTTATTCTCTGAGGACAGGCGGGAAGGGCTCTTCTAGTCCATGCTGGCGGCCAGGCCAGCATTTGTGGTAGGCGGTGTTTATGTGAATGCACAAATGTTTATGTGAGATTGCCAACCGGTTATTTATGAGTCTCTCAGCCCTTCCCCAATAAAAGCTGTTTCCTCAATGTTCTGACAGGCCCTGCATCTGTAACTAATGTGTCACTCGCTCAGCTAGTGCAGTTCACTTGTGTTTATTTTTGCACAAAAGCAATTTATCCAGTGCGCTGAAAAAAAAAAAAAAAAAAAACCAGCCCTGTTAGGGGCCTTCTCTTTGGGGCAGGGTGTTTTTCCTCAAAGGAAGATCCAAACAGCTCATGGAGCAGGGCAGGCTTTTGGGATGTGTGCCTGCCCGTGCTTCTGGCATGGGTCCCTTTGTTTGGAGTGTGAGAGCGTGTGTTCAGGGGTGTCTGGCAATGTGTCTGTTGTTGTCTCTGAGTATGTGGATGTGTGTCTTTGGGTGTCCATCAGTCTGTCCTAGACTGTGTAGCTTTGAGTGTTTGCCTCTGAATGTAAGATCCACCGGGGTGTGTGTGGCTCATATTTTAAGAAAGTGTTGAGAGCAGGGCTAGATCTAACTTTGCAGTCCCTCTGGTTGAGATAAATCAAAGTTGAGAGAGGGGGTTGTTGGCAGGAAAGGGTCTGGAGGAGGGATCCAGGGAGGAGGAGGGCGAGGGTAAAGGTGAAAAGGAAGGATGCTTGGCTTCAAGGCCAAAGGAGCATCAGCTCTGCTGGCCAAGAATGAGAACTATAAAACTGGAGGCAGATTGTCTACAACCCAGGCACTCCCCGCATTGGTGAATTTTCTCCTTCTCACTCTGTTTTCCTTTTCCAGCATTGGCAGTGGATCTTTGTTGTGCACAGGATGGACTGTGGCTTGTTTGGGCAGTGAGAAAGGAGGCAGCCTGAGAGGTCATCTCCCCCTGCAGACTCAGGTTTCAGGGAAAAGGAACCAAGAGGTGGGGTGAGGTGGGGAGATGGCGGCAATGTGGGGGGGATCAGGAGTCGGGGGGGATCAGGAGTCTGGCTGGGTGCTTGGGGTCAGCCAGAAGGAAAAGAAGGCACCCACTTAAGCTGGAGAAGGGCCTCCACCTCATCCTATAGATTGTTACTGTGACCCTGGCCAGTCACTGACCCAACCTGGGCTGGGCAGGAGGGTCAGGGGCTCCATGCAGACCCCTCCCACTGCGGGAACAGCAGCTCCTGCATGCCCGAGTCCAACTGATGTGGAGGCGCCAGCCCCGGTGGCAGATGTCTTTCTTTCTTTCTTTTTTTTTTTTGAGATGGAGTCTCACTCTGTCGCCCAGGCTGGAGTGCAGTGGCGCGATCTCGGCTCACTGCAAGTTCCGCCTCCCGGATTCACACCATTCTCCTGCCTCAGCCTCCCTGAGTAGCTGGGACTACAGGCACCCGCCACCACACCCGGCTAATTTTTTTGTATTTTTAGTAGAGACAGGGTTTCACCATGTTAGCCAGGATGGTCTCGATCTCCTGACCTCGTGATCTGCCCATCTCGGCCTCCCAAGGTAGATGTCTTTCTTGTCACACCTAAATGGCCCAGCAGGAGTAATGGCATCTTAGGACGGTGGTTCCCAGCCACACGCCTGAGGGAACTTGACACTTATTCACTGAGACGTGGCGTCATCTCACAGCTCAGACCAAATCATGGCTTGCCTTGTCCCAGTTTGCAGGAAAATATTAAGCTTTCTCAATCTTGAGTTTTTCTCCAGTAAGATTTCATTAAATCTTTGGTGGCTGCCAAATTATAAGTATGTCGATATTTTGTACACATACAGAAACAGACAATTGTGTTTTATCTGAAAGGTTTTTTTCATGGACCTGGGCTGTTGCGACAGTAATTTTGTCTGACATCCATAGCCTGGCTATGAGGCTGAGAGGCTGAGGAGGGCCATCCATCTGGCTCATGGTTTCTCTGACCAGGTGACATTCATGGTTAACTTCCTGTCTCCTTGTGACTGAGTGAATTGGACTTAGGGGCCTGTTGATTTGCTGGCTTGGGTGTGTGTATATGGGGCCGGGGGAGCTGAAGGATGTCAATCAGTTCTGTGCTCTGGTTTCCAGATAAGGACATTCAAGCTGGGCAGTGGTGGGAGGCCTCTGAAAAGTCAGGATTTGTCCTCTTGATCTAACCATCAATGCCTGGTCCGTGAGACAGGCCTCCCTGCCCTTGCCTTCAGGGCCCCAGGGGTGTGTGTTTCCTTGGCCCCTACCTCCAGAACCCTCCCTTCCTTCTGCTTCCAGTTTCTTCCTTCTTTTCTGGCACCTTGGGATTTTAAACTCTTCCTTGCAATTGAAGTTGTCCCCAGGCCGGTGGCCTTCCCTGCAGTGAGTGAGCCCCGCAGCCACTTCTGTCTTGGAAATCTTTGGGACAGGCTCAGGCCCTGGTGTGGGTTGGAAGGCCCACACATTTAGAAAGCTCAGTGTCTGTGGGTGGGGGAAGAAGGACCGAGGGGGGTGACCATGTGCTCTGAGAAACAGCTTACTTTAGAATCTAAAGAGAAAGAAGTTGAGCCCTCACACTGCAAGGATTGAATCCCACGCAGCCCTCACCGGGCTCAGCTATCACCTCCACATCTTCACCAGCGCAGCTTTCGGGTGATTCTGCTGACCCGGCCTTTCCTGCCTACCTGACAGTAAGTCCCAGCACGTGGCCATCTGCTCCTGCCACAGCCTTGGTTTGCTGCCACACTTAAGCCCTCTTTCCTAATTCTTGGGCCCTCACCTCCCACCTCGTCTACTGTAGGCTGGGAAAGGGTGGTCCTGCTGAACACACAGAGCATGGAACCGTATTTCCCACTAGCAAAACTGTTCCTCAGGTTCCAAAATGAGGATTCGGGCCAGGCATAGTGGCTCACACCTGTAATCCCATCACTTTGGGAGGCCGAAGCAGGAAGATAGCTTGAGTCCAGGAGTTTGAGACTAGCCTGGGCAACATGGCAAGAGCCTGTCTCTACAAAAGTAAAAAATTTAGCTGGGCATGGTGGTATGAGCTTATAGTCTCAACTATTTGGGAGACTGAGGCAAGAGGATCATCTGAGCCTGGGAGTTCAAAGCTGCAATGAGCTGTGACCGCACCACTGTACTCCAGCCTGGCGGACAGACTGAGACCCTGTCCCTAAATAAATAAATAAAATGAGGACTCACAAACTTCAATGCCTACAGGGACCAGGGTGGCAGTTTAGTAAGAGAGGCAGGACTAAGGAAAGACACCAAATGGCGCTGAGTCCCAGGGCGGGGAGTCCTGGGGAGGGTCTCCCTTCGTCACTGGAAGGGAGGTGCAGTGGGAGAATGCCGGCTGGTGAAGTCAGTTTGTCTGTTTTCAAATTATGTGAACCCTCCTAATGTTACATGGTGGCAGCAAATTCCAATTTCAAGCACGGCATGGGCCAACCAAAACATGCCTTTTGGCTAGCTGTGGCTAGCTTGTCCCTCTGCTGCTGGGAGCGGTGATACAGCTGTCATTCTTTCCCCCTTTTTTTTTTTTTTTTTTTTTTTTTTGAGAGAGGGTCCTGCTCTGTCACCCAGCCTGGAGTGCAGTGATGCGATTATAGGCTTAACCTCCTGGGCTCACGTGATCCTCCCCACTCAGCCTCCTTGAGTAGCTGGGACTTCAGGCGCATACCACCACATCTGGCTAATTATTTTATTTTTTGTAGAGACAGGGTTTCACCATGTTGCTCAGGCTGGTCTCTAACACCTGGGCTCAAGTGATCCTCCCGCCTTGGCCTCCTAAAGCGTTGGGATTATAGGCGTGAGCCAACACTGCTTATCGAGCTGTTATACTTGATATTTGGAGATATGCATTATGACCTCCGGCGCCCTCAGCCCTGAACTGACTTTGGAATCCATGTGTCAGGTGCTGTGAGGACTCACACCCTATGGTGAAAGGTTGAAAAACGTTTTCATTTCCTAAGGAACCAGATGTCTAGCCTCAACTGTCCTGCTTTTTCTCCAGGGAGGGACACAGACCCCAGTGTTTTCACTGGGCGTGTCCTATCAAGGCCCTTGTGAGCCTGGCCTCTGGGATGTAAGGGCAGGGAAGGGAGGCAGTGGGCAGCCCAGCCTGGGTGCCTTCTCAGGCGGGTGACAGGATCGAATGTGTGGATGAGGGAGAGGGAGTGTCAAGGATAGCTTCAGGGGTTCTGGTATGAACCAGTGGAGGGCTGGGGTGGCCTCTCCCAGTGAGAGGGAACACTGGAAAGTCATTGGGTTTGGCGGGGGATGATCTTGAAGTCCCCAGTTTTGCCTCATTTTCCCAGGTTGGGTGGAGGGGGAAGTGCAGCCTTTGGCCTGAGACTCAGCATTGTGACTGTGGCTTCAGCTTCTCTCCAATGTCTAGCTTCCAGGTAGAGGGGGGTGCAGGGCCTACTCCCCCAGCTGTGCCCCAGAAGGTGTTCTAAGGCTCAGTCTGGCTCTGCAAGGCCAGCCTGGCAGTGATCACCAGGCCCAGGTCACGTAGGTCCCAGGGTCACCGGGACTCCCAGTGGCATGGAAGGAGCTCAGAGTTCCAGCTCTGCCCCTGATTAACATGCAACAAAACAAAAATCAAAAAAACAACCAACCAAACAAGACAAAACCAAAATAATTAAAAACAAAATAAATAAAAAGCAGACACAGCAAAACACGTAGTGATCTAATGAACACCCATGAAACCACAAATTAGTTTCAGAAACGGTGGAACCCCTGGTTGCAGCTCCCTAATACACCCCCCTTCCACTGTGCACCCTGCCCTCCAAAGAAGGAACCACTATCCTGTATTTGGTATTTCTTATGAGTTTCTTTAATTTTTTTTAGCCACATATGCAAGTTTTCTTGAAGTATTTACAGGGCTGTTTTCTATGCTTTGAAACTGTATAAATAGTGGCATTCTAGTATGTATTCTTCTACAATTAGCTTTTTTTTTCTTTCAACATGTTGGCGAGATCCATGTGTGTTGACGTGTGTAAGTCTGGCTCACTCATTTTCAACGTTGCGTAGAATTCCACTGCGTGAACATAACCTTTCTCCAAGGAGAGCTCCTCATGGCTCACCAGAGAGTGGCTCATGTCACTGGGCGCATTCCCTTGTGCGGAGACAGCTCCAGTTGTGTGGATGAGCCCCGCTCCTCCTCCTCCATCCCCTTTGGGATGCCAGGGTCCTTCCCACCCTCCCAGGACCGTTGCTTCACTGAGGAGGAATGCAAGTGGATTTCAGGCAACCTTGTGTTTCCCGTAAATCAACATTGAAAGTGAAACCCTAGCACGAGGGACTGCAATTGCAACCAGCTGAGTGAGGACGGGCAGGCTAATTTGAACCTGGCCTGGGTGGAAGGCTTTGTGAGCTGGGAATGGACACAGGTCTCTGAGGAAGAGGCACTACTCAGCCCTTCTCTAGCGTAAAGCGGGGACACTCTGCCCAGCTGCAGCCCCGGACCCAGCCCCTGCACTGATCCGGGCTCAGGGGGTCCCCCTTCCTCTCTGCTCTGAGCCCCTTGCTTCATCCAGTGGCCTCCAGGATGAGTTCGCCGCATGGATGGTAAACAAGGTGGTTGTTGTAGCAGCTTTGAGAAGGGAAGAGTGAGGTTCTGGGACTTGCTGGGGGCAATCCTGAGGGGCTTCGGTTTTAGAACCCTGAGAAGGAGAGAGGCAGTGAGCTCCCACACCAGGGCAGCCCAGCCCTCGATACCCACGGCACCCGCAGCTCCAGGGCACACTGTGACTTTCCTGGCCCCAATCACTTCTGTCCCTGTCCCCCATCCATGAAAAACATGAAAAATTATACTTCACGACTGTGTTGGCATGAAAGTGAGTATAAGCCAGGCTGGATTCTTTATTATATATTCCTTATTATTATAATATTCTTTTTTTTCTTCTGATTTTAGAAGAAATGAAAATATTGTCATGGGCCCCTGAAAGACTCATGGACTTGGGTGTTGTGCCTGCCAGGCCAGTGGAGAAGTCAGCCCTGACAGCGCCTGCCGAGCCCCTAACACCCTCCCTTTGTGGAAACTCTGACCCCTCTCTGCTCTGAGATGTCTTCCCTGTTTGAATGGAGGGGAGGGGGGACATGGCTTCCCTTAGCCCCAGCCTCTCCAGGACTCTCCTTCTACCTGTCGTGGGGGCTTGGATGGTTCATGCACAGGGCTTGGTGTGCATGGCCTGCCTGGTGGAGGCAGAGGGCAGCCGGCATTGCTCCACACGGCCCATCCGTGAGCCGAAAAGCTCCTTCACGGGGCTTTGTCTGGTGTTGGGTGGGGGGTGCAGCATTGCCCAGGAGGGACCTGGGTCAGGGGTGTTGGGGGACTGTGGCCTGGGGGTGCTGAACCCTGCCCTAGTGCTCACCGGAATTGAAGAGGTGACATTTGTGTGTACAGGGCAGGAACCATTGGTCTGCATTTTCAAGGCCATCTGACAGTCCCCATTGCACGGAGTTTTGTTTTGTTTTTGTTATTGTTTTTGTTTTTTGTGTTTTTTTTTTTTAGATGGAGTCTCACTCTGTCACCCAGGCTGGAGTGCACTGGTGTGATCTCGGCTCACTGCAACTTCCACCTCCCAAGTTCAAGCGATTCTCCTTCCTCAGCCTCCTGAGTAGCTGGGACTATAGGCACATGCCACCACACCCGGCTAATTTTTTTTTGTATTTTTAGTAGAGACACGGTTTCACCATGTTGGCCAGGCTGGTCTCAAACTCCTGACCTCAGGTTGTCCACCTGCCTCACCCTCCCAAAGTGCTGGGATTACAGGCGTGAGCCACCACGCCCAGCTGACACTGAGTTTTATTTTGAGGGAGGCAAAGGCCTGTCCTGGGTATGGGGGCATGGGACCAGTACAGTAGCTGGCTGGGGAAGGGCTGTGTTAGCCAGCTTGGTCTGCCAGAGCGAGTACTGCAGACTGAAAGGCTTATGCAACACACATTTATTTTCTCACAGTCCTGGAGGCTGGACTTCCAAGATCAAGGTGCCAGCAGGGTCTGTTTTCTGAGAGGCATCTCTCCTCGGCTTGTGGATAGCCACCCTCTCACTGCCTCTTCACAGCTTGTGCAGGCATGCCCCGTTGTCTCTCTCTGTGTCCTGAGCTGCTCTCCTTACAAGGACACCAAGCAGACTGGATTAGTGTCCACCGTAACAAGCCCCCCCCTCACTTTTTTTGTTTTTTGAGACAGGGTCTCATTCTGTTGCCCAGGCTGGAGTGCAGTGGCACAAGCATGGCTCACTGCAACCTTGAACTCCTGGGTTCAAGCGATCCCTTCATGTTAGTTTCCCGAGTAGCTGGGACCACAGGTGTGCGTCACCACACCCAGCTATTTATTTATTTTTGTAGAGACAGGGGTCTTGAACTCCTGGGCTCAAGTGATCTCCTACTTTGGCCTCCCAGAGTGCTGGGATTACAGGTGTGAGTCACCGTGCCCAGCCCCTAACAACCCCATTTTAACGTAATACCTTTTTAATGGCCCTATTACCAACTACAGTTTCATTCTGATGTGCTGGGATTAGGACTTCAATAATGTGGCTCTTAGGGGGACACGGTTCAGCCCAGAACAGGGGTGACGGAGGCTTCATGCAAGGCTACCGCAGAGAGCAGAAGGGCGTGGCGAGGGGGCGCTGCTTGGATCATGGATGCTTTATTATTTGGAAATCTTCATTTTTTAATATAATTTCATTGTCTCCAAAGGTGGGCAATTTCTGTATCTCTTATGTCATATTTTCTGCAGATGGCAGTGAAGTCCTTATTCTAACACTGTCAGTATATTCTAACTTTCCGACCAATGGAAATAAAGTACCTTGGAAAGGCAGCCTCTTTTTCTGCGCCATGTTATTGGACTGGCAGTGGCCAGGCCACATGACTGTCCAGGGCTTAGGCTGGTGTGGAGTAGGCCACGTGATGCATTTTGCCACGCTCACTGAATCTGAGCAGGATCATGTGAGTTAGTTTCATGGACCAGGTCTTAGGAAGGTGACTGCAACAACCTCGTAGACTGGGCTGGAGCGTGGGACTATGGCTTCTCTTGTTTCTTCAAACATTGCTAGAATCTACTCTCGAAGCCTGCCCAGTCTCTGGGGGAAATGTGGGCGTGGTCTTAAACCATCTCTGTTCCCACCACCCAGGAACTGGGAACCCTGTGGACCTCTAGAGGTGGCGTGACTGCCTGATACTGTCCGACGAGGCCCATCTGTGTCTGCTGGAGAGCGCTATCTCATTGCCTGCTTCATTGCCCTGTCCGCGGGACCGCCTGGGTCCCTGATATCCTCAAACTCACGGGCCTGCTAATGCGAGGGAGGTTAGGATAAGTGGAGGCAGAGTGAGAGGGATCCGCAGAGCAAGGAGAGGTTTAGGGGGTGCCACTGGAGTCAAGCGTTGAGCACATTTTTGGGGGAGACATTTTGAAGCCCTCCTACATTGCCGTCCACCCAGCAGACATGGCAGCTGTGGCCTATTCCAGAAGCCCAGGGGTGTGTGGCAGCTCAGCCTGACCTTGCACCCTCCCTTCCACTCCACTTGGCTGTTTCTCTCACTACATGCAGCCATGGGCTGGGGGCAGTGTGATGGGAAATCATTTTTTTTTGTCTTTGCTAAAAAGTACTCTGTCTCTTGGGCCGAGGTTGTTTGAAGGTGAACTGTGAAAAATGATCTGCCATGCTTCAAATCACAGCTCTGCCCTCTTCCCGAACTGCTCTGGGGAAAAGAGGGGTGGGCTTCTTGCCAGAGACTCAGCCCTGTCATTGTGGCCAGGCCAGCCAGCCCACCTCAGGGTCAGTCGAGGGCAGCAGTGGGGTATGTGTGTGCATGTGTGTGTTTGCAAGTGTGTGCTTGTGTATGTATGTGTGTGCTTTGCATGTGTGTCTGCATGTGTATTTACACTTGTCTGCATGTCTTTGTGTGTTTACATGTGTATGTTGTGTGTACACACACATTTATGTGTGTGGGGGTACACACATTTGTGCATGTGGGTTTACATGTGTTTGCGTGTGTGTGTGTTGTGCCTGTGCACGTGTGTGTGAGTATGGGAGATGGATGGCGGAATGAACACCAGGCATGAGGGGGCCCAGGGCAGAGTCTCAGGCCTTGACCCGGGTTTCCAAATGGCCACAGATGTGACCCTTCACCCTTCCCTGCGGCTGTTGAGGTCATTGCCCAGAGAACTTTCCTTTGGAACCAAGTAGGCCTTGCTGCCTGGAGAGGGAGAAAGCAAACCGGATGATCCTCATCCTGGGGAGCCTGGAGCCAGCGGGCCCTTGTTTAATTCTGAAGGAATGTGTGCGGTTCCCGCCCAGCGGAGCAGGCCCCAGCCTGACTGGGAGCCTCAGCACTCCTGGGGCAGCAGCTGCGTCTGCACCGGGGCAGCGTGGGGGTGGGAGCTGGGCCGGCTGGGGACCTCCAGCATCCAGGGAGAGACAATCACACAAACTGGGTGGCTGGAGTAGGCTAGGGGAGAGGGAGGCCCACTACACCTTCTTCCAGGAGCCAGGGCCTGTGTGTCCAGCTCTGTGCTCAGGGCAGGACAAGCAGGGAAGAGGAGACAGTCCGGGCAGGGGAGAGCAAAGTCCCCGGCAGGAGATGAGGTGTCATGGGAGGCAAAGCACAGAGTACAGAGAGGAGGCAGCGAGGAGCCTTCCCTGGAGGCTGTGTCATCAGGGAAGGCTTCTTGGAAGAGGTGGAGGTTTAGCTGGGCCCTGCAGGGTGGGGAGGATCTGAAGGAAAAGAGGACATTCCGGGAGAAGGAAGAGGACAGGAGGTTCTGCTGAAGATGCAGAGCTGGAAAAGAGCAACGCCTCTGTGGAATGACAGTGTGGACCCGGGGCCAGAGGGAGCTTGGGAAGGGAGAAGAGGCAGCTAAGGCAGGAAAGTCAGCTCCAGTTCATCCTGAGGGGTTTGAGTGCCAGCCAGAGGTCCTCCTTAGGCAATGGGGGTGGTGGGGCGGGGGGCGGGGGAGCTCTTGAAGGTTCTTGAAAGGGGAGTTACCTGATGAAGTAGGCGTTTTAGGATGAGAGGCTGGCTACATGATCCGGTGGGATCATGGCAGGTGGGACGGAGGTCATGAGAGCGGAAGAGGCTGGAGGAGGGATGTTGGGGGGAGAGGCTTTGAGTGGGGAAATGGCTGAGGCCTGGGGAGTAAAGCAGGCAGAACTGAATCCATTTCACGTTTGGGACATTCTTGAGGCCTCCTTTCTGTGTTTGGATTCCCCTGACCTAAGAGCACCGTGTCAGCCTAAGACAGCTCCCTGCCCACAGGCCAACTGGCCCAGATGGACCTGGGGGACAGAAGCCAGGCCCTGTGCTAGCCTGGGTCCCAGCCCCCATTCACACCCTACCCAGAGTGGCCCTGGCCTCTCCAGTGGGCCTCGGGATATCTTATTCCCGGACACAAAAAGTGGCATCTCTCCCTGGTGTGGGGATTATCCTGGTGGGCAGAGGCAGAAACCCCTTGAGTAGGAACTTTGCCAGTCCAGGTGAGCGTGTGAATGCCTGTGTGGCCCAGCTGGGTGTGAACACAAGTGTGAGTTCTGTCCAGTTCTTGCAAGAGAGTGGGGGACCCTGTCCAGCTTGGGTGTGTGACAGTGTGGGGTGTGTGTGTGCACATAGCCTGGCCTGGGTGGGCCCGGAGCCTGGCACAGAGTAGGGCCTATGATTGTTGAGTGAAGAAATGTGAATGTGGACACAGCTCAGGGCCCCCCAGATTGGCGGCCCAGCCCACGGAAACTGTCCTCACAAAGACCCTCATCCACTGGGGAGGGCTGCCTGGCCTTCCTCAGTGGGTAGACACTGGTTAGGCCTGTGGCAAAGCCCTCTGGCCTGGCCACACACCGGCCTTGTGTGAGTGGTCTCGTGGCAAAGGAGTGAAGGAAAGGGGTGGATTATTCTAGCCCGTGAATGTGGGGCAGGGACACTCTCTGCCCACTGAACAAATGCAGTAGGAACTGGTGCTCAGAGGCAAAGACATGTCGGAAAAGTGTGTGAGTGATCGGACTGCGGCCAATTCTCCCAGAATCTCAAAGGGCAGGTGCCCTACATCTCTACCATGTCAGTTTCAGGGCTCCCAGGACTTTGATTTGCTGCTAACTTTGTGAAATCTTTGAACATTTTCTTTGTCGGTAGCTTCTTCTCTAGAGTGTCGGTGGGAGTGAGCAGGGGAGCCACAGGGTGAGGGGTGAGGGGAGGGGGACGCTGGCCTGGGGACTGGACGGGCATGTGCCTCTTGGAAGAAGCCATGGCCACTTCCTTGGGACCAGGGTCTGCACACACAGACACAGTCGTGGGGCCCGGGGACAGTGGGTATGGGGGAGCATGGAGAACCCCTGACCTCTACACTCACCTCTCTCCTCCTGGGCCCTGCTCAATCGTCCATCCTAGGAAGCGGGTAGAGTCTCTGGAGAGAGTCCAGGGGATTGGAGCCACACAGCGGGGAGCATACCAGCTAAATGAAGGTCACTTGTGCTGACCCTTCAAAGGCTGAAAGCCAAGAGAGCCACTGCCTTGGATAGAGAATCTTGGGGCCTGGCTCCCATTTCCTCTGGTTGGGGTCTGTGGCTGCCTTCATTCAAGTCATCAACCCCTCCCTTTACCCTTCAGGCTCCACCCTCTCCCTGCATCTGAGGTGTCCTTTCTCGCTCAAGCCTGGGGTGGAGGGATCACCCCCTTTCTCCCTCCACCCTGTAACCACCCTGCTTGTTGAGACGTGGCTCCATCTCTGGGCCACACGCTTCCCATTCTCTTTAGTCTGATGTTTCCCTGGTTATACAGCTTATTCATGCTAATTGTAGGAAGCACAGGAAATTCGGAAAACATAAAATCAGGAGCAAAGTTAGGCCTAGACCCGGCACTTAGAGATACACACTTGCCTGTCTGGGGGGTGCCCCCTGACTTGTAACAGCACTTCCTACCCTCAGCACATTGGTATTCTCACTCAGCTCTACGAAGTGGCAGCTGCTGCCACTCATTTCTCCTTTTCACAGCTGGGGAAGCTGAAGCAGAGAGCTACGGCCACTTGTCCCGAGGCGCATCGTCTCAGGCTCCCCAGCACACCGTCCACTGTTGCCTTGCACCCCACGCCATGCCATGGCCTGCTGCCTGCGCTGGGGCCGCCGAGCCTCCCTGCATGGTGGGCACCCTTCCTAGTCCCCTGCCTGCACCTGGTCTGACTTGTGAGCTGGCTCTGAGCTTCACCCACCTCCCTGGGGCCACTGCAGCCAGGAGGGGGAAGGGGGGCAGATTTCAACGGCATGCCTCCTGGAAACCACATCAAATGGTGCAGCTAGGAATTAATAAATAAACTTGGGAGACAAGTCAATTACCCTCTCCCTGTGCCCCTGTCCCCCAGGGGCAAACAGTGGCATGTGGTTCCCAGCCTCAGCATGCCTTCCCGGGGGCAGGCCTAGCGCTGCGGCTGGCTTCTGTCAGATGAGCTGGGCGAGATGCAGCAGGCCTCTGTCCTCTGGGGAAATGGATCCCTTCCTGGGAGGTGGGGACGGCGTTCCCGGGTTACTCTGTTGCTTCCCTCTTCCTGCACACGTCCGTGTCTCACTATGTTCATTGTGCCCAAATCACTGCCCTCCCTAGTCCCTGACACAAATGCTTCTGGTCAGCCGTCATAACGTCTGCAGCTCCGTCCTCAGAGCTGGAAGCTGACATTACTGAGCCTCCAGTAAAGGTCCACACTGCTTAGTGTCTTTGACTCATCAGCACTAGCATTATCATTTAAAAATCAGATGGACTACTTGATGCTTTCGGAAACATTTATTTATGGCTGGGTGTGGGGGCTCACACCTGCAATCCCAGCAGTTTGGGAGGTGGAGACAGGAAGATGGCTTGAGCCCACATGTTCGAGACCAGCCTGGACAACACAGTGAGCACCATCTCTATAAAATAAAACAAAATTAATAAATAAAATTTTAAAAAAATAGCTGAGCGTGGTGATGCATGCTAATCCCAGCTAATCAGGAGACTGAGGTGGGATCCTCATTCCGAGAGCCTGATTATTTCCTTTTGGGGAATTTGCTTGCAATTCAAGAGTCTACCACCAGATGGCAGTGGTGCTTTGTGATGGATGTAGGTAAAGCCAGTTTTCTACTGGGGGATAGTTGTTGAACAGGCAGTTCTCCTTTATTGCAAGAATGTACAGAAAATAACTCTTTTAGATAATTTCTAAAATAATTTGATCATGAAATCTTAGATATAGGAGCTTCGTTTTAAAGTTAAATTTAGCTTTCAAACATTGCAGCTGAGCTTTCCAATATGGTGACCACTAGCCATGTGTGGCTTTTGAGCACCCGAAAAGTGGTTAAATTGTGATGTGCTGAAAGTGTCATAAACACATTGGCTTTCATTTTTTAGAAGTTCCTATGACTTAAAGACATAAATAAAAAAATTAGCTTTCAAAAGCAAAAAAAAAGTAAAGTCTCTTATTAATATCAAGATTGCATGTTGAAATATTTTGAGTTGACTTAAATAAAAGTTTATTTATTTATTTATTTATTTATTTTTTGAGACGGAGTCTTGCTCTGTCTCCCAGGCTGGAGTGCAGTGGCGCAGTCTCGGCTCACTGCAAGCTCCGCCTCCCAGGTTCACGCCATTCTCCTGCCTCAGCCTCTCCGAGTAGCTGGGACTACAGGCGCCCGCCACCGCGCCCAGCTAATTTTTTGTATTTTTAGTAGAGACGGGGTTTCACTGTGGTCTCGATCTCCTGATCTCGTGATCCGCCCGCCTCGGCCTTCCAAAGTGCTGGGATTACAAGCGTGAGCCACCGCGCCCGGCCCAATAAAAGTTTATTAAAATTCATTTCATCTGTCTGTTTTTCCTTTTTAAATGTGACTACTAGAAAAGTTTAAATTATATGTGTCTCATATTCTATTTCTAATGGACAGCGCTGCATTGAAATCATCTAAATTAATTTCTTCATTTTTGAAAGTGAGAGAATCGAGGCCTCAAGTTTGATGGAAAAGTGCTGGATTTGAAGTGAAAGACCTGTATTTAAGTTCCAGTTCAAACACTCACTTCATGCCTCTGGGCAAGCAATATACCTTCTCTTAGCCTCCATTTCACTGTCTGCCAAAAGGGGATAATTACAGCAGCCTTACTTAAAAGAGTTACTTAAAAGACCAAGTGAGAGAATGTGTGTAAAGGAAGTTGTGTAAACTTCGAAGCATCATAAAGATATGAAATTACTATTGTTGTGGTTACTGATAATGACTAGAACTCAGGCCAAATAAATTCAGCAAGTCATGAAAGCATTCACCGTGCGAAAGTCACTGGATTGGGCACTTCTAGACTATTAGGAATTTACAGCTGACTTGAGGAGTTGCTACTTAAGCTCACGAAATGGAAAATAACAGTGCAATACACGATAAAAACAGTGATTCAAATAAGAAAAGGAAAGTTTGTCCCAAGGCATATATGGTTAATAGTGTTACTGCTTTTTCTTTCTAAAGTAAGCATTTATTGAGCTGGGACAGTAGGATTGGAAGGTTGGGGTTGGGAAGAGGGAGTGATAAAAATGATGAACATGTTTTCTCTGTTTACAAAGAGGTTTGCCATCTGAGTAGGGGAACGAAGGCAGACACAGAAGACATGAGTGACTGAAGACCCAGTGTGGAAGCTGCCAGCCTTGGTACTTCCAATAACAGCACTGGAATTAGGCATATGTGACAGGGCTGCCAATTCCTGACCAACTCTCAACTCTCCTCTGCTATATAGAATCTCAATTCATTAGGGTTGGCAATTGGCCCAGCTAAAATGCTTCATTTTCTAGTCTCATCTTGAAGCTAAGGGTAGCCACATAATGCAATTCTGGATAATGAGATGAAGCAGGAGTGGTTGGATCCAGCTTCTAGCAAAGTTCCTTAAAAGGTGGACATTCAGCTAGTGCATGCACCAGTGCCATTAACCTTTCCTCTTGCCTGGGCTATGGATGTGATGGTGGTAACTTCAGCAACCATTTTGTGAGCATGAGTTCAAAAGTCATAGCCTTTAGTAGCAGAAGAGAAGGCCAGGATGAGCCCAAGATCTGGATAACATCGTGGAGATGCTGGGCTGCCCTGAATTTGCAGCCTTTGACCTTTTCATCATGTGACAGAAAAATGAGTTCCTCTTTTGTTTATGCCTCTGTGATCTGGGTTGTCTGTTCTATGCAGTCATTCCAATTCCTGAATGCCATTGAACATATCGTGCATATATCAAGGCTCTTGAGTTCTGTGTACCTATGGCAGGAAGAATGTGAGAGGATTGAATTGGGGTCTGGGGCCAGAAGGTCACATGAGAAGGTTGGAGCCACTCTTAAGCCCCATTCCAGCAGGTTGGGTGGTGGTGAAGCATCCTTCCTTCCTTAGGAGGACAAGGACGGCAATTGATCTAAGAATCCCAAAGAAGGAGAAAACAGAAATATCACAAGGAGCAACATCAGGAGAAGTGGGTTGTAGGCACTGTGTGGTGCCAGCCCACCCTACTTCACAGCCCTTCTGTAGAAGGTGACGTAAGGGGAAAATTATCTGGCAACACATATTGATTTGAATTTTCTATTTTTTTCAAAAAATTTAACTAAAAAATTAAAATTTAAAATCTAAAAATTTTAAATTAAAATATTTTTAAAAACTTATGGTTGGCAGCATGCACCTGGACCCAGCCTTGGCCTTGCAGGATCCAGGGATGAGTGCCTGGAGTCCTGGGTGGGGGAGGCAGGGAATACCCTTCTGGACCTGGGCTTGGAGGGTCTACCCTGTCCGCCTCCTACCCTTGGCCTCCTGGGATGTCCCTGCAGGGCTGCCCCTGTCTTCCTCATCTGTGCCCTCGAACTCTCCTCTCTCTGGCAGTGTTAGTGAGATGCCTTGTTCTATTCTGCTGTGTCTTTTTTAGTTTTCCTTTGTGTCTTCCTCTAGATTTCTCTTGATTGGCCCCAGCCCTGGTTGGTGCCTGTCTGCAGACAGGGCAGGTAGGGCTGTGGGTTCAAGAACTCCTCTATGTCCCTGGGTCCTCTCCAGTGTCCAGGGCCCTGGAGAAACCTGTACCCACTCCTCCCCACAGGAGCTAGTGGTCACTGGGACCTGGTTCCAGATTTGGCTGTAGCCTCTGAAATGCGGGCAGAGGAGGAGGGTCCCAAGGGACTTGTGCTTTCTGTGGGTCGTGTCCCCACCCCCCACTCTGCCTGGCCTCATCCTTATATTTACCTACTTGCACAAGCTCTTTCTCATACCCCATCCCCGCCCCCCGCACCACCCGCCGCCCTACAAAAAAAACCCCAAAACTCCTTGTGGTGAAAAAACACACAGTAACACTTAGCATCAGTGACATGTATTATTTTACACTTTTTTTTTTTTTTTTTTTGAGACAGAGTCTTGCTCTGTCACCCAGGCTGGAGTGCAATGGTGTGATCATGGCTCACTGCAGCCTCCACCTCCCAGGTTCAAGTGATCCTCCCACCTCAGCCTCCCGAGTAGCTGGTACTACAGGCATGCGTCACCACGCTCAGCTAATTTTTTTGTGTTTTTATTTTTTGTACAGATGAGGTCTCGCTATGTTGCCTAGGCTGGTCTTGAATGCCTGGGCTCAAGTAATCCTCCCACCTCAGCCTCCCAAAGTCCTGGGATTACAGGCATAAGCCACTGCGCCTAGCTTATCTTAACCATTTGAATGGATTTCTTTTGCTATCACCCTTTAAATCCTGTTTCCTTGCAGCCTTCCACCTCAGAGGATGAGCCATGAGACTGACTGCCACGGGAAAGGAAAGGAAGGTAGCCATCTTTGGGCTCAAAGCTGACTTCCTTGACCTCATTATTGAGATACTGGTGGGGAAACACAGGCTTTGTGGAAAGGGCAGGGGCTTTGCTAACAGAAATCTTCCTGTAACATCTTGAGAGCCAGGCCTGGTCACTTAGAGAACAGAGTTCACCACAACCCAGGTAGGAAGGAGGTGTGTTGGTCTGGTTGAGGGGCCACTGAGGGCAGGCGGGACTTGTTCTATCTCATGGGGGGGCCTGGAGGAAGTCACCCTGAGGTCAGCCCTCCAGCACCCACTGTCGGTGGCCAACTCAGAGTGTAGGCAGCAGCTCAGTGGGGTTGGGCCCAGGGGGGCCCTGAGGTTCGCGTTCTCCAGCTGCCCTGGGTGTCTGTGTGTGGATGGGCTCTGGAATGTCCATGTGAGCCCCCGGGAGGCTGGGAATTGGCTGTGAGTTGGGCTGAGAAGCTTCCCCTCGGGGCTGGAGCAGCAGGGTCACGGGCCCCATACCTAAGCATCCCAGGATTGACCACCTACCTACACTGAGCAACACAGGCGAGGCACGGCCAGACCTGAGGGCCCCTGTAGGTGAGGTGAGGCCTCTGCACAAGACAGAGAAAGCAGGATGGGGTTCTCTGGCTGTGGACCACAGGCAAGTGGACAAGAGGCATTGCTTTGGAGATGGACGATTAGGAAGAGAACAAGGTCCCACGTCACGCAGCTTTTGCTAGGTGAGGCCGCAGTCACAAATGGCCCTGTATTACTATGTCCTAAAACATAGCAGTTTATTTCTCACTCATCTTACACGTTGGTGGCTGTAGTGGGCGGGGGCTCTGCTCCCCATGACTGAAGGAGCAGTTCCCATCTGGGTCCTGCCCTTCCCAGGGCAGGGGAAAAGAGTAGGAGGGTGGGCAGAGGCCAGCCTTGTGTTTCAGTGCATCTGCTGGGACACGGCCTACGTCCTATGCTCTCACCTGCCATTGGCCGAGGCTGGACATGTGGCCAGTTCAGTGGTGTGGGGAAGGATGCGCCTTCCACAGATGTCATTGGAGGTCCCATGGCTAGAGTGGGGATGCATGACCCACTTTCAGGAAGGGCGAGAGAGTCGGTGAGAATAAGAATGGAACCTACCGCAGGGCTAGGCTGCCCTCCTCCAATGTGGGCTCACATCAGCCCCCTCTGCTCTCCTTGAGTCCCCAGACACCTCGAGAAGTGGGGCAGGGGCCGGAAGACTAAGGACACCTGCAGGGGCCGAGTCCCCAGAAAGACAACTTGAATCACCAGATCAGGCCAAGTGTGCCTGGCTGGACCGACTGTGGGGAGAGTGCCTGGGAGGATCTGGTGATGGCAGAGAAAAGCAGGTGGGTCTTCTCTTCACCTTGGAGGACGGCAAGAGTACCGTGGCTTCCTAGCCACAGCACGAAGGCACAGGATAAAGGGCTGCCTCCACCCCACACCAACAGAGGAGCTCTGCCTCCCTTGCTGCCCGGCCTCGCTGCCCTCTGGCTCCCTCTCCTCGTTCCCAGTCAAGGCACACACAGACGTTCGTGGACTTTTTATGCTGCAGGAGGTGTTTTTGCCAAGCTGATAGAATCAATTTTTTTCCTTATCTCAAACCTGTTTTTAAAAAGACTATACTGTTTCTTTTTTTTTAATTGCAGAACATTTTAAATAACATACTTTGAAAGGAATAAACAGAACCTAGCCAAAACAGTTATTAAAGAACTATAAAATGGTTTCTTCACCCTCGCCACCTTTTATTTCTTCCCCATTCAGGTGGGTCGGGCTTGGTTAGGGCCTCGGTGGGTTCATCAAGGGGGGCCATCTGACCAAGTGCCTGGCCCCCACTCCCACATCTAAAGGAGCTGGACGCACCCTCCCCCAGCCTGCAAACACATTCTCACCCCTCTAAGGTTTGTTACTTTATAGGCTATCCTGCTTTCAGAGTTCCCTGGTCCTGGGGCTATGGGACTGGGCCGATTTTACAGCAGGTACAGGTGGCCATCAAAGGGGACTGGGAAGACCTTTTTTCTTATCGCCTCAGCCCCACAATTTCACGCCACCCTTCTTTCAAGGTGCCTAAAATTCCACCATGAGGACTCTATGCCTTTTGAGTCTTGAAGATGTGTCCAGGCTCCTCCCAGGAAGGTCCAACATTAAAGCCATGAAGACCTGGGGGTTAATGAGTCCCAGCTCTTTTCATTTCTCAGTCTGCCCCATTCTCAGAACCCTCGGAGTGCAGAACTGAAAGGAAAGCTCGCAGAGCCTGGAGACACCGTTTTTGATCATGTCTTGGGGGCAGGCTCTTGAACACCTTCTACTGTAACTTTCCCCTACCTGTTCCTGAGCCCTGGGTGGATGATAAACTCATTTACTAAGAGGAGCTGATAACTGATAATGTTTAGACATGTGTCCTAGCCCAGGGGGCTCTGCCATTTATTTATTTATTTATTTATTTATTTTTGAGATAGGTCTTGCTCTGTTGCCCAAGCTGGAATGCAGTGGCACAATCTTGGTTCACTGCCGCCTCGACGTCCCAGGCTCAAGCCATCCTCCCGCCTCAGCCTCCCAAGTAGCTGGAATCACACACAGGTGCACACCACCACGCTCAGCTAATTTAAAAATTATCTGTAGAGATGGGGATCTCCCCATGTTGTCCAGGCTGATCTCAAATTCCTGGCCTCAAGCAATCCTTCTGCCTCTGCTCACAAAGTGCTGGGATTATAAGCACGAGCCACATCGCCCAACAAGATCTGCCCTTTGGTGAAGACAAAAGACTCACCAGGAGCTGAATTGACAATAGCAGGGACGAGAGCGAGATAAATTGAAGCAGGAAGGCTTTCTGCTCCCTCCAATTGTGAAGGTAATACTGGGCAGCCTCATAATTGGTAGAGCATGTCAGAATCTGCAAAGCCATTTGATTCTTCCATCAGTCGATAGAGGCACCTATATAGATATACAGGTTGATGCAAAAGTAATTGCAGTTTTTGCCCCTACTTTAATGGGTAAAAACCACAATTACTTTTGCATCAACCTAATATCACCATTTGCAAATGAAGAAACTGAGGCCCAGAGAGAATGTGGTATGTGGCTAAGGCCATGCAGCCAGCTGTTGGCAGAGCTGGGACAGGGACTGGAGACTCAGCCTAGGCAGGGGCTTGCAGAGAAGGCAAAGCCCAGAGAAGGCCTAGGAGGTGGCGGACAGGGCAGGAGATGTGGAATTAGAGGGCCTGCCTTAGGACACTCTCCTTAGCACCTTCTCCTCAATAGTTATCGCCACTGAGCCTCAGTTTCCTCATTAGTAAAATCGGAATAATAATCCCCCTATGGGCTGAAAGTCTGTGTCTGCCCCAAATTCCTAGGTTGAAATTCTAACCCCCGATGTGATGATATTAGGAAGTGTGGTCCCTAGGAGGTAATCACATGCTGAGGGTGGAGCCCTCGTGAATGGCATTAGTGCCACATAAAAAGACACAGACACAAGAGAGTTCCCGACACAGGAGGATACAAGGAGAAGGCGGCGGCCTGCAACCCCCAAGAGAGCTCTCACCAGAACCATCATGCTGGCACCCTGATCCTGGACTTCTGGCCTCCAGCACCAGGAGAAATAAATGTTTGTTGTTGAAGCCACCCAGGCTATGGTATTTTTGTTATAGCAGCCAGAACTGACTAAGACAAACCCCTTTCTACCCTTATCTAACCGGGTTATTGTGAGGACCAAAAATGAGATAATGTGATTGAAAAATAGTTGCAAACTGCAAACTATTGACCCACATGCTCTATTCCAGGAAATGAGGGCAGGACTCTCTTCACACCATTCCCACCCTTCCTTTGGGGGAGGCAGCGTCTCAAAAATAGCCTTCAGTCCTGTCCTCCCTGTTTTCCCCCCTGGGAGCAGGGCTGAATATTTTATTCTTGAGAAACAAAAAGGCAAAGCTATTGCAGAAAAACCAAAGCCTGCTTCTGCTTCTCCTTGGCGCCCTCTCTGCTCTCCGGGGCCAGGAGGGGAGGATGTTGCTGGAAGCCTGGGTGCAGGTGGGGCCGTCCAGGGTCCTTGCTGCCCTGCAAAGGCTGCCAGGGGAGGCCTGGATGATGTTTGTCATCTGTTCAGCTGGCCACAAAGAGCAGAGGCCACGATGGTAATCCTCTGAGGTGTGGGACCCCGATCTTCCTCCAGAGACAGGGCAGGGAGGAGAGGAGGCCCGCTCTGTCAGGCCAGGCCATCATCGCTCAAGAACACCAAGGAACGGCTCTGGACATTCCCAGAGAAATCCATCCTGTCCTCTTCGCCAGAAATAATTATTCATTTCCACTGACATTTTTCTGGCTGTTTGTAAAATGGAGTTCAGAATCCTGTGAGTCTGTTTTTTCCCTTCTAATGATCTGCAGATAAGTTTTCAGGGTGTGTTTATCTTTGTCTAGGAACAGAGACAGACCAGTTTCAGAGAAGAAACAAAACCCACAGTGCATCTGTTGTGTGGCACACCAGAGAGACCCTGGGTGGGAGTAGGAGGGTTCTGGTTCCACTCTGGACTCAGGATCTTCACTTGAGATGGTTAGGGGGCTCACTGTTTATCTGTGCCTCCTCAACAGCATCTGAGAGGGGCGTCTTTATACTCAGAATTTAACAACAGTGGCAAAAAGGATTCATTGAGAGGAACCTAACCTATGTCACAGAACAGACTGTATACAGTTTCCTAAACAGGCACCAGCATATCCAAAGCAATCTCAGTTAGTGTCTGATAGGAGTCTGGTGGTCATAATCCCTCCTCCCCAGGGGATTGAGGAAGCGATGCTCCAGTCCATGTGCTAGCCTAGGGCTCTGGCAGTGGCCAGGTTCTGCCTTTCTTCCGAGCCTCCTCTTGTTCCAAACCATTTGGGTCCCGTGTGGTTCCGTGCCAGCTGCGCCCTTTCTTCTTAGGGCACTTGGCCCAGGAACTCTTGGTTATTATGTTGCAATTTCCCAAGGTGAAACTTGAATACAGGGTTCACAGGCGTGTTTTCACAGCTCTATTTCTTTGCCTTTTGCTACACCGCAGGCTTGTCTGAAGACTGAAACACAGAGGGTGGGGCTTTCAGCCAGTGTACGTTCTGCCAAATAGGTTTGCAGTGCCAAGAGCCTTCTTTCTGCCACCGCTGTGGTATGTTCAGTTGTGCTAGCAGCTTTGGATTTTGATAGGAAAGCCATAACTTCTGAGATGAATATTATTATATCAATAAGAATTTTCCCTCTATTTCACAATAAGACCATTTTCTGAACTAATTACTGTGTGGCTACTCACTACCTGTATATGTGCCCACGTGTGTTACTGTAACATGCTCATGCAAAGAACAGGTGTGAGATAAAACTGGAAGCTGCAGACGCCTCTCTTAGTCCCTGTTACAAGGGCTGGGTAGAGGGCCACCAGGGAGGATCCAGGAAAGCTGATCCTGTAGTTAGAGAATCTTCATGGAGGGCTGGGAATTCATGAGGTGTATTGGGCTGTTTTTGTGTTGCTATAAATATCCAAGGCTGAATAATTTATAAAGAAAAGAGGTTTCCTTGGCTCATGGTTCTGCAGGCTGTACAAGCATGGCACCAGCATCTGCTCAGCTTCTGGTGAGGCCTCAGGGAACTTTCAATCATGGCAGAAGGTGAAGGGGGAAGCCGACGTATCACATGGCCAGAGAGGGAGCAAGAGAGCTAGTGAGGGTACATCCCAGACTTTAAAACAACCAGATCTCGTGTGAACTCACTTAGTGAGAGCTCACTTATCACGAAGAGGATGGTGCTAAACCATTCCCAAGGGACCACGGCCATGATCCAATCCACAGGGCCTACCTCCAACACTGGGGATTACATTTCAACATCAGATTTGGAGGGAATGAATATGCAAACCATATCATTAGGAGATGGAGAAGACTGGCTGGCTGGCAAACATGTCAATTACCTGGTTGGGTACAGGGAGAAACCCACTGAGGCAGAACCCAGGATTCATTCATTCAATTAATTAGATACATATTTACTGAGTACTTGCTACATGCTGAGCACTCTTCTAGGGGCTGGGAATACCACCGTGAGGAAAACAGACAAAAGTTATTGTCCTCATGGGGCTGAATTCCCAGTGCTATGTTGTGGCTCCATTTGTTTGACTATGAAACCTAGTTTAGGTTTCAAGATCCTAGCCTCATCATTGTGTTTGGTTGCAAATGGCTCAGGTAGGATCTTCCCTTCATTCCCTCCTTCTTTCCATTTTCCTTTACACAACCCTAGAGTTATTACCACATTTCTCAGTGGTCAGATCCAAAACTGTTCTTAAGAAAGATCTCAAGTTCTGGTGGCCATCACTCTAGGGCTCCCAGGTATATAGTGACCATCTCTCAGGGCTTCCCTGGCCTTGATAAAGGAGAGACCTTTGGATCTGAGGTCATAGAAGATACCTACCTACCCATCTCCCATGTTTTTTCTCACTGCTTCCAGGGAGACTGACTACATGCTGAAAAGCAAACACGAAGGTTAAATCTTAAAAGCAGGCAGAGAGAAAGACACAACAGACTGACAACTGACTTCTCAAGTGAAACTATGGAATCCAGAAGACAGTTAAATGATATCTTCAAAGTTCTGAAAGAATAACTGCCAACTAGAACTCTGTGGAAAGAAAAATAAAAGGAAAATACAGACACTTCTAGAAAAAAAATGTGGTAAATCTCATCACCAACTGACCTGTAGCAAAGGAAATACTAAAGGGTATGCTTCAGGCAGAAGGAAAATGAACTCCAATGTAATCTGAACGACACAGAAAGAAATGAAGAGCAATAGAAAGGATAAATGTGTGTGTAAATTTAAATTTAAATTCATTGCATATACAACAAAGATAATATCTTGTATGTTTTAATATGTGTAGAGAATTAAAATATCTGACAATAATAGCATATGGGAGAGGATGGTGGTAAATATAATTAAAGCAGCCTAAGGTTCTTGCATTATCTAGGAAGTGGTAGAAGTACCACTTATTTGTATCAGACTTGATAAGCCAAAGATACATGTTGATATATGTTGCAACCACTAAAAAAATAGCAAAAACACCAGAGTATTACTTTCAAAAGAGTGGGTCAAAATGGCACTATAAAAACATTGAATCAATCCAAAAGGGGACAAGAAAGGATAATAGCACAGGCAGAACAAGAATAAAGCAAATAAGATGGTGGATTACAACCCAACATAACAGTAATTACAATAAATATCGAAGGGTTGGCTGAGTGTGGTGGCTTATGCCTGTAATCCCAGCAATTTGGGAGGCCAAAGCAGGAGGATTGCTTGAGCCCAGGCGTTTGAGACCAGCCTGGAAAACATAGTGACATCCTGTCTCTACAAAAAATAGAAAAAATTAGCCAGGCCTGGTGGTGTGCACCTATAGTACCAGCTATTCAGGAGGCTGAGGTGAGAGGATTGCCTGAGCCCAGGAGGCTGAAGCTGCAACAAGCCATGGTTATGCCACTGCACTATAGTCTGGGTGACAGTGTGAGACCCTGTAGAAGAAAGGAAGAAAAAAGAAAGAAAGGAAGGAAGGAAGGAAGGAAGGAAAAGCAAGGGAAGGACAGGTTATCAGTCTACTTAAAATATATAATTTTCAGATCAAATAACAAAACCAAACCCAACTATATCCTGCTTACAAGACATATGACTTAAATATAAGTAAACAGAAAGATTGGGAGAAAAATGATAAAAGATATTGTGAGAAGAAAGTTGGCATAGCTATATTTCTAAAAAATGAAATAGATTTTTGGGCAAAAACCCATTACTAGAGTAGGTGATCCTTCATAATGATACCAGTTCAATTTACCAGGAAGATAAAACAATCCTAAATTGTAAGAACCTAATAATATTGCCTTAAAATAAATAAGGCAAGCCTGGGTGACATGGCGAAACCCTGTCTCTACGAAAAATACAAAAATTTGCTGGGTGTGGTGGCACATGCCTGTAGTCCCGGCTACTCAGGAGGCTGAGATGGGAGGATCGCTTGGACCCAGGAGGTGGAGGTTGCAGTGAGCCGAGATCATGCCAATTTATGCCAGCCTGGGTGACAGAATGCGACCCTGTCTCAAAAACAAACAAATAAAGCAAAAATGACAGAACTACAAGGAGAAATGGAAAATCCATAATCCTATATAACGGAGATTTTTTATATACCTCTCTCAATTACTGATAGCTCAAGTAAGGATATAGGTTTTTTATTATTGCTGATAGACCCAGTAAGGATTTTTATATACATCTCTCAATTACTGATAGATCAAGTAAGGATAGAGGTTTTTTTTTTTATTATTACTGATAGATCTAGTAAGGATATAGGTTTTTAATTTTTTTATAGAGACAGGGTCTTGCTCTGTTGCTCAGGCTGGAGTGCAGTGGTGTGATCATGACTCACTCTAGCCTCGTCCTCCTGGGCTCAAGCACTCCTCCCACCTCAGCCTCCTGCATAGCTGGGACTATAGGTGTGCACCAACACGCCTGGCCAACTTTTTAAATTTTTAGTAGAGATAGGGTCTCACTAAGTTGCCTGGCTGGTCTCGAACTCCTGAGCTCAAGCGATCCTTGCGCCTTGGCCTCCCAAAGTGCTGGGATTATAGGCGTGAGCCACTGCATCTGGCCTAATACAAGAGATTTGAACAACATGGCTAACAGTTTTGAATTAATGGATATACACTGAACACAGCTTTCAACAACTTCCAACATACATTCTTTGCAAGTGCAAACGAAACATAAAAACTGGCCCTATGTGAGGCCATAAATAAAATCTCAACACGTTTCAAAGGACTGAAATCTAATACAACATAATCACTAACTGCATTGAAACTAAACTTCAAATCAGCAATAAAAAGACAATCAAAAATCCCCAAATGTTTGGAAATTAAGCAATATTTTTCTAAATAACTTATGGCCAAAGAAGAAATCACAATGGAAATTAGAAAATATTTTAAACTGAATGATAATAAAAATACTACATTGCGAAACATGTAGGATGTAGTTAAAGCCAGACTCAAAAGGAAATTCATGGACTTAAATGCTTATATTAGAAATGAGAAAAGACTTAACAATCAATAATTTAGGCCAGGCACAGTGGCTCACGCCTGCAATCCCAGCACTTTTGGAGGCTGAGGCAGGCAGATCATTTGAGGTCAGGAGTTCAAGACGAGCCTGGCCAACATGGCAAAACCCTGTCTCTACTAAAAACACAAAAATTAGTTGGGCGTGGTGGCACTTGTCTGTAATCCCAGCTACTTGGGAGGCTGAGGCAAGAAAATCGCTTGAACTTAAGAAGTGAAGGTTGCAGTGAGCCAAGGTCATGCCACTGCACTCCAGCCTGGGCGACAGAGCGAGACTCTGAAAAAAAAAAAAAAAAAAAAAAAAAAAAAAATATATATATACACACACACACACACACACACAACTCAAAGAGTTAGAAAAATAATAGCAAATGAAAGTAGAATCATAGAGGATGATAGATACAATGAAGCTGTGAGCATAAATTAATGAAACAGAAAACAATAGAAAAAGTCCACAAATCTGGTCCTATGAAAAGAGTAAAATTAACAAGACTTGGTGAAAGTAACCAGGAAAAAGCAGAGAGAGAGAGAGAGACAGAGACAGAGAGAGAGAGAGAGAGAGAAAGGGAAGGCAGACATAATCAGTATCAGCAATAAAAGAAGGAGACTTTAATACAGATTCTGCAAATATTAAAAAGATAACAAAAGGATATTATGAACAGTTGTACGGCAATATGTTTGAAAACTTAGATGCCAATATGTTTGAAAACTTAAATGAAACGGAAAAATTCCTTGAAGAACCACAGTTTAAATTTGACACAAGTAGAAAATCTGAATGCAGTTGTCCTTCAGTATCTGTGGGGGAATCGGTTCCAGAACCACTCTCCCCATACCAAAATTTATAATTGCTCAAGTTCCTGATATAAAATGGTGAAGTATTTGCATATAACCTATCCATACCCTCTCACATACTTTAAATAACCTCTCGGTTACTTATAATACCTAACATAATGTAAATTCTATATAAATTGTTGTTATATTGTATTTTAAAAATGGTATTATTTTGTATAGTTGTATTATTTCTTGTGGCTTTTTCCCCGAATATTTTTGATACACAATTGGTTGAATCTGGAACTCATGTGGGATCCATAGATCTGGAAGGCCAACTGTGCTCATAACTTTTAAAGAAATGGAATCCTTTCTTAATATTCTTCCTACGAAGAACACGCTAGGCCCAGATGTCTTCAATTGTGAATTTCACCAAACATTACAGGAAGTAGTAACAGCAATATTACACAATCTTTCCCAGAGAATAGGAAAAGAGGAAGCATTTCTTAATATGCTTTATCAGGCTGAAAGAGCCTTGATACCTGACAAGGACATTACAATGAAAAAAAATCCCATGCCAATTTCTCTAATGAATATTTCTTGGATGAATAAAATATTAGCAAACCAAATCCAGAGCTATCCAAAAAATATTAAATCATGACCAAATCGGGTTTATTACAGAAATGCAAGTTTGGTTTAGCTTCAATGTCTCAATTATGTTCATGTTGTCCTATAAAAAAAACAAAACAAAAAACCCCTCTGAGTTTAGTTCATCACTTTTATGGAAATAAAGGAAAAAAAGCATAAGACCATCCTAATAGGTATAGAAACCATTGTTTGATAAAATTTATTTTGAAAAATGTATGTTTTTGAATTTAACATACAGTTTGAAAAAACTTTTAATAAAATGGGAATAGAAAAGAATTTTGTTAATCTGATAAAGAGAATTATATTAGGGTTCTCCAGATAAATAGAACCAGGAGAATGGATGGCCAGTATGTATGTATGTGTGTATGAATAATATTTATGTATGTATGTATGTATGTTGGCTCGTGATTGTGGAGGATGGCAAGTCCCAGATCTGCAGGGTAGGGTGGTAGACTGAGGTCCCAGGCAAAAGCTGATGTGTGTGATTGATAATGCTAAGAATTGGTAAGGATGTGATGTAACTATTAGAACCCTTATATATTGATGGTGTAAGTTGAAAACTATTTGAACACACGCATACCCTATGACCCAGAAATTCTACTTCCAGGTATATACCCCCTAAAATGCATTTATTTGATGCCAAAAGTCATGTATGAGAATGTTCTTAGGAGTATTATATAGTTACTCAAACCAGAAACGACCCAGTGTCCATCAGTGATAGGCTGGATAAACAAATATTGGTATACTCATACTGTTACCCGAAAGGGGTCTCAGTTCAGACCCCAAGAGAGGGTTCTTGGATCTCATGCAAGAAAGAATTCAGGGCGAGTCCATAGAGTAAAGTGAGAGCAAGTTTATTAGGAAAGTAAAGGAATAAAAGAATGGCTACTCCATAGACAGAGCAGCCCCAAAGGCTGCTGATTGTCCAATTTTATAATTATTTCTTGATTATATGCTAAACAAGGGGTAGATTATTCATGCCTCCCCTTTTTAGGCCATACAGGGTAACTTTCTGAAGTTGCCATGGCATTTGTACACTGTCATGGCACTGGTGGGTGTGTAGCAGTGAGGACGGATGACCAGAGGTCACTCTTGTGGCTATCTTCGTTTTGGTGGGTTCCAGCTTCTTTACTGCAACCTGTTTTATCAGCAAGCTCTTTATGACCTGTATCTTGTGCCAACCTCCTGTTTCATCCTGTGACTTAGAATAACTAATCGTTTGGGAATGCAGCCCAGTAGGTCTCAGCCTCATTTAACCCAGCTATTCAAGATGGAGTTGCTCTGGTTCAAATGCCTCTGACAATACCACAATCTACTATTCAGCAATGATAATTAATAAATATGACCACACCAAATAACACGGATGAACCTCACAAACAATATTGAGAGAAGAAACGAAACCCAAAAAGTACATATTATATGATTCCATTTATATAATGTTCAAAAACAGACAAAACTAACATAGTGTTAAAAGTCAGGGTGGAGGTTACATCTGGGAAGGAGGAAGGGTTGGTGACAGCAAAGGGGCATCCAAGGGGTTCTGATACTGCTCATGCTTCATTTCTTCAGCTGAGTGTTGGTCACATGGCGCAGCCACTTTGTGAAATTCATTAAGAGTACATTGAAAAAAAGGAGAGAACTAACAGAAGGGTGACTGGAAACAGCAAATATAGACAACTCTTTCCGGAATGTGTGCTCTCAGGGGTAAGGGAGGGGGGAATGATCAGGAGCATTTTTTTTCAATTATTACTTTTTTTAAGGATGGGAGGATATGCTTGTTGCCGATGAGAATAATCCAACAAAGAGGGGAGAACTGATGCCAGAGGGAGAGGCAAGAACTGCTGGAGTGATATTCATGAGGATTGAAGGCCTAGGCTGTAGTGCAAGAGTGGAGGGCAGGTCTTAGAGACAGGGCCCCCAGGTGCTGGGCAGAGCAGACAGGAGGGGAGGCATGGAGTGGGGGCTTGCACAGGCACCTCCTTTTCTAGTTGTTCAGGCCTTCTCCCATGAGCACTGGGTGCTGTGTGCATACTCTCATTCCCAGTCTAGGCCAGGGATTAAAGGGATTCTCTGCTTCCTGAAAGGTAGACGGGAACTGTCAGGTGGGAGCACATGGCCAGGTCTGTGGCCTTTGGGCAAAGCACGCATGGCTGGGGAGGAGGTGGAGGTCCTTGCCTGAAATGGGCTTTGCGGGGGGCAGGGGGGTTCTGTGGATTTCTGCCATCAGGGAGCCCCTGTCCTGGTTGCCTGGTTAGGGGTAGATCAGGGGACAGCCACCAGGTGCCAGCTCCCTCCTCCTCCCGGCCCGGCTTTGTAAGCAGTGGCTGCTGGGCTGCTCACTACTCTCCTAGGACCCCAGGGCTCTCCCTGTGAGCAGAGGGAGGGAACTTTGGCCACAGGAAGGACTGGAAGCCAGCTCGAAAAAGCACATTCCTTGGCAGGATAAAAAACTTTTTTTTTTTTTTAATAAGTGTAAGGACTTAACCTTTGCTAGGAAATGGTTGCAGTATTTTCCTTTAAATGAAAAGAGACTATTGTGATTGAAACTTCGGAAAATACACAACATCCTGGTGCCATTCTCCAGGGCCAGCTCCTGAGTTCCGTGTTGGGCTGGCTCTGGTCTTTCCTCCGGATGGTCTCTCCTTGGACTGTTGAAGGGGACAGAGGACTGTACTGGTCCCTGGAAGGCCAACCTTGGGCTGCTCAGCTTCTCTCACAGGAGAAAGCTCAGGAGAAGGCCTGAGGCAGAAAGGGCTTGTTGTTGCTTACAGTGACCTCCACTCAGGTCCTGCTCCATAATTTGTGGGGCCCAGTCAAAATGAAAACGTGAGCCTGTGGTTCCAAAAGTACTAAGAATTTCAAGATGGCGACACCAGGGCATTAACTCAAGTGCAGGATCCTTCTGAGCATAGCCCCTTTTAAGTGAGCGGCCTTGTGTGACTGCCCAGGTCGCATGCCAGGAAGCTGGCCCAGCCTCCAGTGGACCACTCTTTTTCTGCTGACCAGGCCTGAGTTTCTGCAGCTTCTCTCTCATGGGGCACCTCCAGGCCTAGACACAGACCCTGGAGGATTCAGGGCAGGACTCAGGACTTCCTTCTGGGGTCCCAGCCCCATCCTTGGCTCCCATATACCACTACTGGCAACAATTTCCCAACCTGGCTCTTCACTCGATTTCTCTCCCCTCACGGTTTAGAGACAGTGCTTCCCGGTTGTGAAAACATTCTGGGTTTCATCTGCGCTTGCTTGTAACCCGGGGGTCTGGAGTAATTGGGAACACAGAACAGCTGCATTGAGTGCTGGTCTTCTTGGCGCTCCTCAAGCTCTTTACAAGCCTCCTCATAGGCCTACTGTAAATAGGAAAGTACAAACACATGCCAATTTTGCAGCAGATTAAAACCATCTCCTGCGCTCCCTGGATCGTAACACATAGCAGTTTGTGTTTATGCAGCATTTATTAGCTTGCATGCTACTTAGGGACTTTCATAGTTCTCTGCTAGGCGAGGCCTTAGTATTTGGGCTCTCCAGCATCTGGGAGGCACACCATATGGAGAGTTGTAAAGCCTCATTTCCCGGGTCAGCCTGACCCCACAAGGCCAGAGCCTCTCCAGAGCTGTGCTGTGCAATGCAGTGTGGCCACTCGCCACTTATGTCTCTTGAGCACTTGAAATGTGGCTAGTCCGAGTTGAGACATGTTGTTCCTGTAAAGTACATACTGAACTTTGAAGGCTTAGTACAAAAAAAGAAATGTAAAGGATCTCATTAATTTTTGGGGTGGAGGGGGACAGGGATAGAGTCTCACTCTGTCGTCCAGGCTGGAGTGCAGTGGTGTGATCTTGGCTCACTGCAACCTCCGCCTCCTTGGGTTTAAGTGATTCTCCTGCCTCAGCCTCCTGAGTAGCTGAGACTACATGTGTGCACCACCATGCCTGGCTAATATTTTTGTATTTTTTTTTTAGTAGAGACAGGGTTTGACCATGTTGGCCAGGCTGGTCTTGAATTCCTGACCTCAGGTGATCCACCCACCTTGGCTTCCCAAAGTGTTGGGATTACAGGCGAGAGCCACTGCACCCAGCTTTCATTAATTTTTCACATTCATTGCATGTTGAAATAGTATTTCTTACATAATGAATTAAGTAAAATGCATTATTAAAGTTAGTTTTACATGTTTCTTTTTCCTTTTTTAAATGCAGCTACTAGAAAATTTAAAATTATATATATGACTTGCATTTTTCTTTTCTTGAGACAGGATCTGGCTCTGTCACCTAGGCCAGAGTGCAGTGGCACAATCACGGCTCACTGCAACCTCCACCTCCTGGGCTTAAGGGATCCTCCCACCTCAGCTTCCTGAGTAGATGGGACTACAGGCATGCACCACCACACTCGGCTAATTTTTGTATTTTTTGTAGAAATGGGGTTTCACCATGTTGCCCAGGCTGGTCTTGAACTCCTGACCTCAAGTGATCTGCCCACCTTGGCCTCCCAAAGTGCTGGGATTACAGGTGTGAGTCACTGCACCCGTCCTATGGCTGGCATCTTATTTCTGTTGGATAGCTCTGCTTAAAGCCTCTCCTTGTTGTATTTACATACACACACACACACACACACCACACAAACATATGCTCCTGAGCTACTGGCAGGATCTTGGAAAGAAAACCAGGCACAGTGAGATCATGTGACTTAACCCCAAGTGTCACCCTCTCTAGGAACATTCCTTAGAAGATCCCGGGGCCACCTAATACTACCAACCTAGAGGCTTTTATTTGGCCAATAGTAATCTGTCTGCCTTGCCTTTTAAAATTAAAAAAATTAATCTAACACCTGTTTATTGAACACCTATATTTGCAAGGGAGTATGACATAGTGATTTCAGAGTGCAGGCTCCAGAGACCACATGACTTGGATTCTAGACCTGGCCCTACCAAATGAGCTATATGTCCTTGAACAAGTTTGCCTTCTTCATGCCTTGGTCTTCTCATCTGCAAAATGGGAATTATGACATCCAAAGGGCAGAATCAAGATGGTGACCCAGGTGCCTACTTCATGGGCTTATTGTGAGGATTGAATGAGATGAGGCACAGAACACCCTTGGCATGGAGTCATTCTGCTGTAGGCAGCCATGGTCCTGATCTGGCCCCTGGACTTTCGCAAGGCTCAACAGACTCTGAGGAAGGGAGGGAACCATGATCCCAGAAAGGCTCCAAGACAGATTGGAAAGACCATCCTAGGCAGGATGTAATGTCAAAAGTTAGGATTTGGAAAGGTTCCCAGTCACAATGTCAAGCTGGAAGGCCTGGTGTAGGAGGGTCTGGAGTGGGGCTAGGATTGATTCTGGGAAGCCAGAAAATGAGTGAGAAATAGACAGTTCTGCTCTTAGTCACCTGAACTCAGAGCATCCCCTCACTGGGGCCAAACCAATGGCCAAGGCTGAGGAAGGGGGCCCAATCACATTCCAAGTCCTACATTGGGCCTAAGTAGGCAGATCTGGAGTGTTGGACCCATTTCCTCTTTGCAGTCTTGTCCCTGTTAGGCAACTGCATTAGGGTTATGCGGGTTGATGAAACAAATCCCAACATTTCAGTGGCTGAACATAATAGAGGCTTCTTCTCACTCACATAACAGTCTACTGTGGGTGCTCCTGGTTGGCAGGAGGCCTTCCACATGGTGATTCAGGGATCCGAGCTCTTGGCACCTAATGACTCTACCCTCCCTTAGGCCTGAGTCCTCTGCATCTAGAGAGCAGACAGGAAAGAGAGGGTGGAGAAAACACAACCTCTCCTAACCACCTTGGCCTGAATGTAACATCTATCATTAACTTTATGTTCAATCTGTGACAACTAGTCTCATGGACCCGCCTAGATGCAAGAGTGGCTGGGAACTGCCGGCTCTACACGATAGAATAGAGACTCATTTCTGGTGGGCATCTCTGCCAGCAACCACTCTGTAGGGAGAGCCAACCTAGCAGCCTGGCCTCCCTCCCCACCAGTCCCCCTAACTTCCCTAAGGCATTTGCCAGTCACCATGCCCAGGCCAGGCTTCTGAAGGGAAATAGAGGGAAAAAATCGTGAACACTTCTAAGGGAATAATGACACAACAAGCACACTCAAAGAGAGAGCACACACACCATAGTCTCAGCACTTCAGACATCCTTGAGTAGTTCCAAAAGCGCCTTTCTCAGGGCCCTCAAACCACACCCAGGCACTGGCCTTGAGAGGTATTGAGCTCAGTGAGCCAAGCCAGGCCTGCAGTGCTGTTCTGAGGAGGATGCAGGCAGGTGGAGGCGGGACCAGCAAAGTCTTCCTAGAGCTCCCCTGTCCTGGCCACAGACAGCTTGGAGAGATCTCAGAGGGACCTCCTGGTCTGCTGAGCCACTTTCCCGGTGTGCCCTGGTTATTGCACTGGCAAAATCCCAAGTCCTTACTGGCCAGGACTGGATCAAAGGGGAGAGGTGTGTGTGGGGTCGAGGGCAGGTCTCGCTTGTTATCCAACACAGGTGCGGTGCTTTTAACCAGTGCTTCTTCCACACCTGCTGGCAGCTGGGGAGGGGCGCAAAGAAAAACCAGACCCACTGAACCTCAGGTTGCTCGTGATTTTGTGGACAAGATGACCAGATATCAAGGACTTCTGTCTGATGCAGAGAATGTGTCATGTCCCTCAAAGAGGGGAAGCGGTGAATGCCAGAGGGGCACTCATAAGTGAGTCCATCCATCTTCATTTTGGGGCAATCAGAGAAGGGTTCCTGGAGGCTGAGTTTTAAAGGATGGGGAGGGGAAGAATCTCCTTGGGATTCCCAGCAGTGTTTCCCTGTGTGTGGGACTTTATGGTTGCAAAGCTGGTGAGGCAGGCAGGGCCAGTCACCTCCACTGGACAGGGGAAGAGACAGAGGCCCAGAAAGGCGGCGCTCCCTGCCCAAGGTTGCACAGGAATGTTGCAAGTAGGAATGCAGACATCTGGCCTACCACTTCTGGGCTCTTTGTATGAGCTTGATAAGCATGTTTCTCCCTCAAGGCTGGTCCGGGCAGGTCCCCAGGTGGGGCAGGAAATGCTCATGCAGGGAGCAGGTCCTCCCGGGGGCTTCTCAGGGCTGGGTGCTCAGCCTCCCCCAAAGAACATGTGTTTCCTGTTTTCCTGCTCCCTCTGGCTCAGGAAAGAGAACGGGTTTTCCTGAGCGGAAGAGCCTCAAAGACCTGGCCCAGGCCCAGAGAGCTCTACCGGTCAGCCCGCTCAGGGCTCTTGTTCCTCAGGGCAATGGGCCCCTCACCCACCCACCCGGCCTTCCAAGGACACTCGTGGCCATTATCTCCCCTCGCTCTCCCCCGACTGTCTTGAACCCAGGACCTTGACTCCCAGCTTGGTATTCTTGGAATACGCTTTGCTGATCCTTGGCCAAACCTGGAGTCTGTGCCGGTTTGGAACTGAAAAGTCAGGGCTGTGGGACAAGGACTTTGGCCAACCCTACAGCTGCTGGAGATTGAGAGTCCTTATACCTTCCCATCCCTGTTCCCATGTTGTTTCCTATTGTCCTGGGATGGAGGCAGGGGACGGACGGTCAGTGGCCGACATCATCCCAGCTTTCCAGCCGACGTTCTGCGGGTTTGGCACGGTCTGAGCTCCGTCCATAGCTGCTCTGAAGCACAGAGTCTTTGGATGTGAATGCAACATCTTTCCCCACTGTCTGGTCCAGGGTTTTCCCTGCATCTTGGATGGAAGGGAGACATTGCGTGAAAGTGGAGGGAGAGTGAGCGAGCAGCCCAGGTCTGCAAAGCCACGGAGCCCAGCGCCAGTGTGAGCTAGAAAGAGGCTAGCGGTGCCTGCTCCTTGTGACTCCCATCCTGTTGGTGGGGAATAAGAGGAAACAAGTTTCTCCAATTCCTTAGCAGCCCCATCTCTCCCTACAAAGAGGAATCCTCCCATGTTCAGGCCTGTTGGAGAGCCTGGTTCTGTGTTTAGGAATTGCTGTTAGGGGTATGTGTGTGTGTGTGTGTGTATGTGTGTATGTATGTGTGTGTGGTGTTTTCTGTAAGACGAGGCACTGGCTATGGATGAGCTTTGGAGTGGTGGAAGGTGTGTCTGTGTATGTGAGACAGTGTGGGTGCTCATATGTGACCCACGTCGTCCTGGGGCTTTGTGAGAGGTGACATTCAGGCCCTCCTTGGCCTGCAGCCCATGGACAGGCCTGGAGTCCACAGCGGGAGACAACTAACTCTGAAGACTGGGCTATGGACTTTGAAGTCCTTCCTAGTGAGGGCTCCAGGCACAAGCCGCCCAAGTTTATTAGGTACAGGTTTATCTGGGGCTAATTTACCTTGTTAACGTAATTGTGCCAGAGGATGCAGCCCTGAGGCCCCGCCTCAGTAATTACCCTTCTCTTGATCTCTTTCATCTCTAAGGGCTGTGCCTTTATGCAGAGCTTTGCTGGCCCCCCACTTGCTCCTTCCAAGGCCCCGGGAGGGGCCCTGGCAATGCTTTCACATTTTTGTAAAATTTGCAAAAGTATATTGTATCAACCACAATCATTTAAGGCTGCTGTTTCTTTTCACCCTGACTTCCCCTCTGTCACATTTCCCTTCTGTCAGGGGGTATCAGAATAACTGTGGACATTTTGGGGATCCAGCTCAGGGAAGCTTGAATTAGGGGATGGATTTAATGTGGACAAATGTGAGGTATTTATGTGGGATGCAATATATGTATATAATATTTCATGAATGTGGCTCTCGGTCACTTCCATGTATCATGACAATTATTGGGGAGGATTGGTTTCCAGGAATACTCCTACCACCCATGGTGTTGACTCACTTGGGGTGATGCAGCATGAATGTGTCCTATGGCTCTTAGTACAGGAAGCGTGTAGGAAGTGGAAATGAAACGAGATTGAAATGCACAGAGCCAGAAGCTGGTCTGTGGAAAAGTTCCTGTAGTCTTACAGCTCATGTTAGAGGTTTACTCCTAATTGACAACTGTGGTGGTTAATTCTATGTGTCAACTGGACTGGGCTAAGGGATGCCCAGACAGTTGATAAACCATTATTTTGGGATGTGTCTGTGAGAGTGTTTCCAGAAGAGATTTATATTTGAATTAGTAGATTAAGAAGACTGCCCTCACCAGTGTGGGTGGGGATTATCCAATCTGTTGAAGGCCCAAATAAAACAAAAAGGCAGAGGAAGACAAACTTGTTCTCTGTCTCTGTTTGAGCTGAGACACCCATCTTCTCCTGCCCTCAGACAGTAGTGCTCCTGGTTGTTGGGCTTGGACTTGGACTGAATTATACCACCAGCTTTCCTGGTTCTCTAGCTTGCAGATGGCAGATTGAGGGACCTCTGAGCCTCTGTAATCACATGAGCCAATTCCTATAATCAATCTGTGTGTGTGTGTGTGTGTGTGTGTATCCTATTGGTTCTCTTTCTCAGGAGAACTCTGACTAATGCAGATTTTAGTATCAATAGTGGTTCTAGAAGAACAGAATTTTAAGGCTGAGTTTCCTGAATTGGTTCTGAGGTTTATGAGATTGGCCCTCTAGTCTGATTGTTCATGGTGTTACCTGTGTATAGAGATATGCAAAATACCTGCATTGGATACTTCTAATCAACCACTTATAAGAAGCAAGGAGCTAAGTGACTTCATTTAAGATATTTCAAACATTTTTGGAAAATTGAGGAATATAATGACATTGGTTACTTGGTTACTTGTTTCTAATGTCATTGGACAGAGTTGTAAAGAAAAGGATGAGATCATGGATTCAAATTCCTAGCTCAAACAGTGCATAAAAGATCTTCTAGTTGTGCCCTGAAGGATAACCGTATTTCAGGACTGAAATTGCTGAAAATCACATGCAATACAAATCCTGTAATTGACTGAATAACAACTTCCCAGCCTCACATGGTCTCTACTGTTACAGTCAGGGCATTGACTGGGAAAGAATGATATCCTGTAAGTTGGGTTGGTGACCTATGGGAAGACCTTGATGAAGCTGGAGACCTTGAGCCTCTAAGTTCTGATAAGTCTTCTTTACCATGGAAGAGATTGGCCTATGCCCAGTGGAAGTTGCATCCCTACCCCCAGTGAAGTTGCCTACCCACCCCTAGCAAAAGTGGCTTCCTCACCCACAGTCGTGGGGATAAATCTTCATTGCCTGATGAAACAGTAATGGCCTCCCCTGAAGCAGTTGCTGTATAAGACAGCGCAGATTCACTCCTGGACCCACCTCATCACCACTCTTTTCTTCTAGACCTATATCTAGACTCGAGTCCCAGAAGCCCCCTAAAGGTGAGGTACATAGTGTGACCCATCAGGAGGTATACTGCAACCCTAAATAATTCCTTTATACAAGCAGAAATCTGGGGAACATGCATGGGAGTGGATATTGAGAGTGTGGGGTAATGGTGGAAGGAACATAAAGTTGAATCAGGCTGAATTTATTGCTATAGGCCCACTAAGCAGAAATTCTGCATTTAATTTTGCAGCTGGGGGAGTTACAAAGGATTCTAACGGTTTGGCTGAAATATGGATCAAAAGGTAGGCCACCAAGAGTAAATTGGAAATGCCCGACCTCCCTTGGTTTAACGCAGAGGAAGGGGTTCAAAGGCTTAGGAGATTGGAATGTCCAAGTGAATCTGTCATTTAAGACCCCTTCACCCACACTGAGAAGGTCCAGAAGACATACCTTTTGCCAGTATTTTGAGGAATAGATTTGTGAGGGGAGCCCCAGCATCCCTGGAGAGCTCTGTGATCACTCTTTTCTATAGGCCAGACTTCACATTGGAAACCATAGGCACTCAACTGGAAACCTACATGCAACAGGGGGTAATTGGATTCCAGCGTGACAGGGCCAAGTGGTGGCACCCAGCCATCAAATTCAAGGTGGGTGTAGTTACCTTAATGCACAGCAGAGGCAAAGCACCAATCAGAATAATCCGGCTCACGCAGACTAGTATGGCATTGGCTAGTTAATCATGGTGTTCCTAGGAGTGAAATAGAAAAGAAGCTTACTAAGTTCTTTGTTGATTTTTCTAAGTAGAAGAGTTTTAAGTCAAGAGAACAAAAGTGTAACCCAAATCACCCAAACAGAGTCACAGCTCCTTGATCAGTTTTCAGACTTGACCAATTTATAGACCCAGAATCCCTTGAATGGAGGGGAGGCTGAGTCTCTTCAAGGAAGGACCCCCATACAATACCCAAAATGTATGCTATTAGTCTTTCTCCCAACCTTCTTCAAAGGGAACTTCAGCCTTCACCAGGGTAACTATGGATTAGGGAGAAGGAAATAATCAAATTTTCAGGGACTACTGGACACTGGAGCTGAACTGACACTAATTCCAGGAGAACCAGAATGTCACTGTGGCCCTCTAGTCAGAGCAGGAGCTTATAAAGGTCAGATGATCAATGGAGTTTTAGCTCAGGTCCATCTCACTATGGTTCTTGTGGGTTCCCAAACCCACCCAGGGTTATTCCTCCCATTCCAGAATGTGTTGTTGGAATTGACATACTTAGCAGCTGGAAGAATTGCCATCTATGGAATGAGGACTATTAATGGTGGGAAAGGCCAAGTGGAAGCCAGTGGAGCTACCTCTACCCAGGAAAATAGCAAATCAAAAGCGATACTGCATTCCTGGAGAGATTGCAGAGATTAGTGCCACCACTAAGGACTTGGAAGGTGCAGGAGTGGTGATTCCCACCACATCCCCATTCAATTGTCCTATTTGACCTGGGCAGAAGACAGGTGAATCTTGGAAAATGACGATGAATTATCGTAAGCTTAACCAGGTGGTGACTCCAGATGTGGTTTTGTTGCTTACACAAATTAACATGTGCCCTGGTACCTGCTATGCAGCTATTGATGTGGCAAATGCCTTTTTCTCTATCTCTGTCCATAAGGCCCACCAGAAGCAGTTTGCCTTTGGCTGTCAAGACCAGCAGTATATCTTCACTGTCCTACTGTAAGGGCATATTAACTCTTTAGCCTAGCTGGGCACCGTGGCTCATGCCTGTAATCCTGGCACTTTGGGAGGCCAAGACAAGAACTCCTTGAGCCCAGGAGTTCAAGATAAGCCTGGGCAACATGATGAAATGCTGTCTCTACAAAAAATACAAAAAATTAGCTGGGCATGGTGGTATGCACCTGTAGTCCCAGCTACTTGGGAGGCTGAGGTTTGTGGATCACCTGAGCCCAGGAAGCCAAGGCTGCAGTGAGCCATGATTGCACCACTGCACTCCAGCCTGGGTGATAGAGTGAGACCCTGTCTAAAAAAGAAAAAAAGAAAGAAAGAAAAGAAAAAAACCCAACTCTACAGCCTATGTCATAATTTAGTTTGCAGAGCTCTTGATCACCTTTGCTTTCACAAGATAACTCATTCATTCATTTCATTGATGACATTATGCTGATTGGACCTACTGAGCAAGAAATAGCAATTACTCTAGACTTATTGATAAGACATTTGTGTGTCAGAGGGTGGGAAATAAATCCGACAAAAATTCAGGGACCTCAGTGAAATTCCTAGGGGTCCAGTTGTATGGGGCATGTTGAGATATCTCTTATAAGGTGAAGGATAAATCGTTGCATCTGGCCTGTCCTACAACCCAGAAAGAGGCTCATGCCTAGTACATCTCTTTAGATTTTGGAAGTAACACATTCCTCCTTTGGGTATGCTACTCTGGCTCGTTTACTGAGAGACCTGAAAAGCTGCTAGTTTTGAGTGGGGTTCAGAACAGGAGAAGGCTCTGCAATAGGTCCAGGTTGCTGTGCAAGCTTCCCTGCCACTAGGGCCATGTGATACAGCAGATCCAATGGTGCTTAAAGTGGCAGTGGCAGATAGGATGCTGCTTGGAGCCTGTGGCAGGCCCCTATTGGTGAATCGCAGGGCAAGGCTTTAGGATTTTGGAAGAAGACCCTGACATAATCTTCAGATAATTACTCTCCTTTTGAGAGGCAACTCTTGGACTGTTACTGGGCCTTAGTAGAAATTAAACACTTGACCATGGACCACCAAGTTACCACGAGACCTAAGCTGCCCATCATGAACTGGGTGTTATCTGACCCACCTAGCCATAAAGTTGAAAGTATTCAGTAACACTGCATTATCAATGGAAGTGGTATATATGTGATCAGGCCTGTGTGGGCCCTGAAGGCACAAGTAAGTTACATGAAGAAGTGGCCCAAATACCCATGGTCTTGACTCCTGCTACAGTACTTTCTCTCCCTCAGGCTGCACCTATGGCTTCATGGGGAGCCCCCTACTATCAGTTGACAGAGGAAGAGAAGGCTTGAGCCTGGCTTATAGATGGTTCTGCATGATATCCAGGCATCACCTGAAATTGGACAGCTGGGGCACTACAGCCTCCCTCTGAGACATCCCTGAAGGGCAGTGGTGAAGGGAAATCTTCCCAGTGGGCAGAACTTCAGGTAGTGGAACTAGCTGTGTACTTTGCTTAGAAGGAGAGGTGGCCAGATACAAAATTATATCCTGACTCATGGGCTGTAGCCTATGGTTTGGCTGGATGGTCAGGGACTTGGAAGGAACACAATTGGAATATTGATGACAAAAAAATTGGGGGAAGAAATATGTTGATAGACCTTTTTGAATGGGTAAAAAAATGTGAAGATATTTGTGCCCCATGTGATTGTTCATCAAAGAATGACCTCAGCAGAAGACAATTGTAATAGTCAAGTGGTGGCCTGGCGCGGTGGCTCATGCCTGCAATCCCAGCACTTTGGGAGGCCGAGGTGGGTGGATCACCTGAGGTCAGGAGTTCAAGACCAGCCTGGCCAACGTGGTGAAACCCTGTCTCTACTAAAAATTCAAAACTTAGCTGGGCGTGGTGGCAGGTACCTGTAATCCCAGCTACTTGGGAGGCTAAGGCAGGAGACTCATTTGAACCCGGGAGGCGGAGGTTGCAGTAAGCCGAGATCACGCAATTGCACTCCAGCCTGGGTGACAAGAGTGAAACTCTGTCTTAAAAAAAAAAAAATAATAATTGTCAAGTGCTTAGGGTGACTCATTCTTTGGATACCAGCCAGTCAAGCTCTTTCCCTAGCCACTCCTGTCACTGATCAATGGGCTCATGAACAAAGTGGCCATGGTGGTAGAGATGGAGGTTATGCTGGGGCTCAGGAACATGGATTTCCCTTCACCAAGGCTGACCTGGCTACAGTCTCCATGGAGTGCCCAATCTGCCAAAAGCAGAGACCAACGCTGAGCCCCTGATATGACACCATTCCCCAAGGTGATCAGCCAGCTGCTTAGTAGCACGTTGATTAGACTGGACCACTTCCACTGTGGAAGGGGCAGTGTTTTGCCCTTACTGGAAGAGATACCCTGGATATGGTTACCTTCTTTGCACATGATACTTCTGCCAAAACGACCACGTGGTGATTTACAGAATGCCTTATTCAACATAATGATATTCCACACACACTCACTTCATAACAAAAGAAGTGGCCCATATTCGTGGAATTCACTGGTCTTACCATGTACTCCACCATCCTGAAGAAGTTGGCTTGATAGAACAGTAAAATGGCCTTTCAAAGACTCACAGCACCAGTGTGGTGGGAATACTTTGCACGGCTGAGACAGGGTTCTCCAGAAGGCTGTATATGTTCTGAATTAGCATCTCGTATATGGTGCTGTTTCTTCCAGAGCCAGGATTCATGGGTTCAGGATTCAAGGGGTGAAAATGGGAGCAGAACCACTCATCATTACCCCTACTCATCTACTAGCAAAACTTTTGCTTCCTGTTCCCACAATTTTATGCTCTACTGGTCTAGAGGTCTTAGTTCCAGAGAAAGAAATGCTTCCACAAGAGACACAACAACGATTCCATTGAACCGGAGGTTAAAACTACCACTCAGCCACTTTGGGTGCCTCATGACTCTGAGTCAACAGGCAAAAAGGGAGTTACTGTATAGGCAGGGGTGATTTACCTGACTGCCATTGGGGAAATTGGACTACTACTCCACAAGAGAGGTAAGAAGGAGTATATCTAGGATACAGGAGATCCTTTAGGGTGTCTCTTAGTATTACCATGCCCAGTGACTAAGATTAATGGAAAACGGCCAGGCACAGTGTAATCACGCCTGTAATCTTTGGGAGGCTGAGGTGGGAGGATCAGTTGAGTCCAGGAGCTCAAGAACAGCCTGGCTAAGATGGTGAAACACCATCTCTACTAAAAATATAAAAATTAGCTGGGCATGGTGGTGGGTGCCTGTTATCCCAGCTGCTTGGGAGGCTGAGGCAGAAAAATTGCTTTGAACCTGGGAGGTGGAGGTTGCAGTGAGCCACGCAGTACTCCAGCCTGAGTGATAGAGCTAGACTCCCTCGAAAAAAAAAAAAAGATTAATGGAAAACAATAACACCCAATCTGGGCATGAATACTAATGGCCTAGACACTTCACTTCAGGAATGAAGGTTTGGGTTACCCAGCCAAGTAAAGAACCACAGCCATCTGAAGTTGAGGTGCCTGCTCAGCCTGGGAATAATGGAATAATGGGTAGTAGAGGAGGTAGTTACAAATAACAGTTATGACCACATTGTTACCGGGAAGAGGTCCTGATCCAGACCCCAAGAGAGGGTTCTCCCACAAGAAAGAATGTGGGGCAAGGCCACAGAGTAAAGTGAAAACAAGTTTATTAACGAGGTACAGAAACAAAAGAATGGCTACTCTGCAGACAGAGCAGCCCTGAGAGCTGCTGCTTGGCTATTTTTATGGTTATTTCTTGATCATATGCTAAACAAGGGGTGGATTATTCATGAGTTTTCCGGGAAAGAGGCTAAGAATTCCTGGAACTGAGGATTCCTCTTTTTTTTTTTTAGACCAAATAGGGTAACTTCCAGATGTTGCCATGGTATTTGTAAACTGTCATGGCACTGGTAGGAGTGTCTTTTAGCATGTTAATGCATTATAATTAGTGTAAAATGAGCAATGAGAAGGACCAGAGGTCACTTTCATCACCATCTTGAATTTAGCAGATTTTGGCTGGCTTCTTTACTGCATCCTGTTTTATCAGTGGAATCTTTGTGACCTGTGTCTTGTGTTGACCTCCTATCTCATCCTGTGACTAAGAATGCCTAACGTCCTGGGAATGCAGCACAGTAGGTCTCAGCCTTATGTTACCCAGACCCTATTCACAATGGAGTTGCTCTGGTTCCAGTGCCTCTGACAATGTGATCAGTTACAGAAATGAAAAGTAGAATTGTCATGAGTATTTTATGCTTATTTTGTTATGAGTATGTTTGTGTGTACTTATACATATATTAAGCAAGTATCTTTGTTTTCTTTTCTCTCTTATCATGTAACATGAGGTATTGCCCTTATGTCATTGACATGCCATTAATAAGGTATTGACCTTATTAATACCTTATTAGTATTTGAATGCTGTTAATTTTATATCATAGTATTTAAGTTGTGGGATACCAGAAGAGTAGACATCACTTAAGGAGTTTACCTCCTCTTCTAGGAAAGGAATTATTGCATTTTCAGTTGTATGGGGGATAGTTGTATCATATTAGGCAGAATTATTATAATCACCCGATAGGTTCTTCCTGCCCACTTCAAGACAAAACCAATTCACTGAGACCATGGCATTGCAATAAAGAGTTTAATTGACGTGAAGCTAATCATACCACATGAAAGACAGAGTTATTACTCAATTCAATCTCTCTAAAAATTCAGAGGTTGGGGTTTTTCCAAGGATAGCTTGTCAGGCCAGAGAATGAGTGCTGCTGATTGGTTGCGGATGCAAACACAGGGGTGTGAAAAATGGTCCAGAGAAAATGTGCTGAGTCTGCTTCTGGGTAGGGGTACGGGGCTGGGTGGAGCCATCATTTGTCAGAAATGCAAAAATCTGAAAAGATGTCTCAAAAGGCTAATCATAGGCTCTAAAGTACTGATGTTATCCGCAGGAGTAATTGGGGAAGTTGCAAATCTTGTAACCTCCAGAGTAATGGCTGGTAATCATTTATGTCTACACCTTAGCATGAATTCAGGCTCCTCATCCTCCTAACCTGGTGGTCTTTCATTAGCTTTACAAAGGTGGATTAAAGAGCTGCTATTATTTAAACTATAAACTAAATTTCTCCCAAAGTTATCTTGGCCCAAACCCAGGAATGTCTGAGGGCAGTGTGGAGGTTAAAGGCAAAATGGGGGGTGGTTAGATCAGCTCTCTGTCACTGTCATAATTTTCTTACAGTTATAATTTTTGCAAAGGTAGTTTTATTATAACCTTGTTATTGAAACTGCCTTTGCAAAATTATGACTGAGATGGTGAAAGAGGTTGAACTTAACAGACTCCATCTTGCTTCTAACCTCCAAGCTGTCCTTGTTCATTCCTGGGCATAGGCTGAACTAACTGTAGGAGAAACTCAGTTTATAGAGTATAGTCTAAAACAAAAGAGAGTAACAGCTCTTTCCCAAAGCGGACCTCCTTCTTGCCTGGGGACTAGATGGCCTTTGTAGGGCTACTGTTAGCCACAAGATTAGAAATTATGGTTTAGGAGTCATGCAGCTGGATTCTACAAGATTCTGACCCTCCCTAAACTGCTCCTAAGATCAGTGCTTGAGGTCTTTTGCAGACCCTGAACTTGATAGATTAGCTGGCATCACCCAGATCAATAAACTAGCTTATTTGATATTGTGGTCCCCACCCAGGAACTGACTCAGCACAAGAAGAGAGCTTCGACTCCTTACGATTTCATCTTTGACCAATCAGCCTCCTAGCTCACTGGCTTCCCCCCACCCACGAAGTTGTCCTTAAAAACTCTGCTTTCTGAATGCTTGAATGCTTGGGGAGACTGATTTGAGGAATAAGAAAACTCTGGTCTCCTGCACAACCAGCTTTGTGTGAATTACTCTTTCTCTATTGCAATTTCCCTGTCTTGATGAAGTGGCTGTATCTAGGCAAGTGTGCAAGGTGAACCCCTTGAGCGGTTACATTATTGTCTTTATTTGGTGATAAAGTGTGGTATAAGAAGATGTGTTTGGGTGCCAATTTGCCAAGGAGTGGACTTGGGATAGTTAATTTTATGTGTCAATATGACAGAGCTAAGGGATGCCCAGATGGCTCGTAAAACATTATTTCCAGGCATGTTTGTGAGGATGTTTCCAAAAGAGATTAGCATTTGAATGGGTAGACTGAGTAAAGAAGATCCCCCTTCACTGGGGTAGGGACCATCCAGTTTGTTGAAGGTGGAATAGAAGGAAAAGGTGAGGCTGGGCACGGTGGCTCATGCCTGTAATCCCAGCACTGTGGGAGGCCGAGGCGGGCAGATCGCGAGGTCAAGAGATCGAGACCATCCTGGCGAACACGGTGAAACCCCGTCTCTACTAAAAATACAAAAAAATTAGCTGGGCGTGGTGGGGGGGCGCCTGTAGTTCCAGCTACTCGGGAGGCTGAGGCAGGAGAATGGCATGAACCCGGGAGGCAGAGCTTGCAGTGAGCTGAGATCATGCCACTGCACTCCAGCCTGGGCGACAGAGCAAGACTCCATCTCAAAAAAAAAAATAAAAGGAAAAGGTGAAGGAAGTGTGAATTCACTCTCTCTGTTACTGGAAAGAGGTCCTGATCCAGACCCCAAGAGAGGGTTCTTCAATCTCTCACAAGAAAGAATTCAGGACAAGTCCGTAAAGTGAAAGCAAGTGTATTAGGAAAGTAAAGGAATAAAGAATGGCTACCCCAGAGACAGAGCAGCCCCGAGGGCTGCTGGTTGCCTATATTTATGGTTATTTCTTGATTATATGCTAAACGAGGGGTGGACTATTCATGCCTCCCCTTTTAAGACTATATAGGGTAACCTCCTGAAGTTGCCATGGCATTTGTAAAATGTCATGGTGCTGGTGGGAGTGTAGCAGTGAGGACGACCAGAGGTCACTCTCGTTGCCATCTTGGTTTTGGTGGGATTTGGTCAGCTCCTTTACTGCAGCCTGTTTTATCAGCAAAGTCTTTGTGACCTGTGTCTTGTGCCGACCTCCTATCTTATCCTGTGACTCAGAATGCCTAACCGTCTGGGAATGCAGCCCAGTAGGTCTCAGCCTCATTTTACACAGCTATTCAAGATGGAGTTGCTCTGGTTCAAATGCCTCTGATATCTCTGTTTGAACCGAGGCATGTATCCTCTGCCCTTAAACATCACTTCTCCACCCTCATTCTCAGGCCTTCAGGCTCAGACTGATCTATATATTGTATTGGTTCTGTTTCCCTGGAGAGTATTCACTAATACAACACCTGTCCTGAAAATTCACACATTCGTTGTGAAGCTGAAATAAACTTTTCCAAACTCTCAGTAACAAAGTATATATTTTGAACAAGGATGTTAAAGGAAGCACCATTCTATCTCTCTATAGAAAAAGATACTATGAAATCATTGACATATGGTGAGGCAATCAAAGAGAACACAAAGCCAAAAATATAGAGAAAAGAGTATTATAAAGGTGTATCGGCAAGTTGATTTATTAAAATACTATATTCCTGGTTTTTGTGTATATCTCAGCTTTGAAAAATGTATTGGTTGATGTGATTTCTGGGAAAGAATGAGAGGCATTTTAAAGATGGCATGATCTTGGCTCACTGCAACCTCTGCCTCCCAGGTTCAAGTGATTTTCCTGCCTCAGCCTCCCAAGTAGCTGGGATTACAGGCACCCACCACCATGCCCGGCTAATTTTTGTAGTTTTTAGTAGAGATAGGGTTTCACCATGTTGGCCAGGCTGGTCTCGAACTCCTGATCTCAGGTGATCTGCCTACCTCGGCCTCCCAAAGTGCTGGGATTACAGGTGTGAGCCAACGCGCCTGGCCAAATATTCACTTTTTAACCTAGTTTTGTATTAATGATTTTGTGTTCTGTTTCCTAAAGAAAGTCCCTTAAGTTGTATAAGTTCCAGGCTTTACAAAACTTGGATCCACCTTGGTGCTGCTGACATTTGTCTGTGGGGATGGGTGAGGGAGAGGAAGGTGCCTTGAGACTCACCCAAGGGTGCCTTGCGTCAGGGAGGCAGAGCTAGGGAGTAGCCCAGGGGACTTGCCTGCTGTCCTTGTGTTCCCTGGGGCCTCTGAGTGGCCCAGGAGGACCTGCTGGAAGCACTGGGCTCCTTTGCAAGGCTCCCGTGGGCTGTGAGCACTTCCCGAAGGCAGGGGCTAGGTGAGCTGGTCTCCTGCAGGCCCTTAGATCTCTTTATGTGTGTGTCTGTGGTGAGGGCAGGAGGGCCACAGAGAGAGGAGAGGTGCTGTTACCACTACTGTCATCAAGTATTTCTACCAGTGATTATTTCCTGAATGTCCTTCACCCCTGCTAGACTGTGAGCTCCGTTGTTTCCCCAGAATCTAGCTCAGGGGCTGGCACAGAGTAGTGCTTAGTTAACCTTCACTCCCCCAAAATGAATTGAATAAATAAACACAGGCATCACTACCTTCCCACACATTCATGTGTGCAAACTGTGTGTAAGTATTTGCAGGGAGGAGGTTAAGGAAGGAGGGAAGCAGGGCTCTGAGCCCTGTCACTTACTTGGTTCAATGTCCCCCTGCTTTTGCTGTGTTTTGACATTTTGGTTCCCTCAGTAGAAGATGCGGACAATAGAGACCAGGCTTGGTGGCTCTTGCCTGTAATCCGAGCACGTTGGGAGGCCAAGGATTGCTTGAGCCCTGGAGTTTGAGACCAGCCTGGGCAATATGGTGAGACCCTGTCTCTACAAAACGTTACCAAAAATAAAAAATAAGTGGGTGTGGTGACATGTGCCTGTGGTACCAGCTACTAGGGAGGCTGAGGCGGGAGGATCACTTGAACTCAGGAGGTCAAGGCTGCAGTGAGCCATGATTGCACCACTGCACTCCAGCATGGGTGACAGAGTGAAACCCTGTCTAAAAACAAAAACAAACAAAAACAAAAACAAAAGAAGTTCCCCACGAAAGAAAAGATTTGGAAACTACTGATCTAGAATAAGACATTACAAAACCAGATTTCGTTAGTCTCTCTCTGTGTATTTTAAATTATCACATACCCGTTGCAATACTATTAGTTTGTATTTTTATAAACCTAAAATCAGAGTAATTTGTCTTAAAACCACCAAGAGTGTTATATGCTACATTAAAACTCCAAAGATATACCACTGAGAAAGCTTTAAAAATAATTTTTATTTTTTACATTTCTGTAATTCTCAAGAGGAGAAAAAAATGCTAATCAGAATAGCAAAATAGCAAAACTGTTCCTGAAGCTCTAGTTCTAGTTCAAAGAACTTATGACTGATGGTGTGGACATCTCCCTCTATACCTCTATACCCGATGAGAGTAAAGAAGGCTTAAAACAAAAACAAAACCCCAAATACACACTTACTATCAGGAAAAATATCTCAGTCTCTACCCACTCCTGCCAGAAAAAAAATTCAAAAATATTTTCTCAAAGTTATTCAATGAGATCGATGTCCCCCCACAATCATGATGTTAGTATCTGTTGTTAGTTTGTAACTTTCTCCTTGCTGTTCTCCTGAGACCGCTGTTATGGCAGTGGGGAAAATTTGCACACAAAATGTGCTTAATTTAACAACGACACCTTTAATTTTTTTCTTTTTTTAGGATTGTACTAAAAAAGATGAAGTAACATTTAATTTTTTATTTTCACAGTTAATTACACATTCTTGTGAATGATGATTTATTTTTAAAAATTTTGTCTCAATGATTTGTTCTGATATATTATGTTTAATGTTTATATTTCTATGAATGTTTTACATAATGTTTATAATGGGTTCATTAATTTTTTAAGTTAAATGTTTAGTTTCACTGATTTAAGATGTATTAATAATTCTGAACACTTAAAATACAAGGAGACTCTCAGAGCCTATTCTGGTTCAGAAGCTGCTTGTTAAAAAATTAAAAAAAGAAAATACCTGTATTAACTCTGTGTTTGGATGTTATACCAAAACTAAGTACAGCCCATGTTGCAAGGGCTATGTAAAAAAATAACCCCCTCCTTACACAGAGGACAAAGCTATGCTTAGAGAAGTTAAGGGGATTTACCCCAAGATCACATGGCTATTTTTATTTATTTATTTATTTATTTTTAGAGATGGGGTCTCATTATGTTGCCTAGGCTGGTCTAAAACTCCTGGGCTCAAGTGATCCTCCCATCTCAGCCTCCCAAAGTGCTAGGATTGCAGGTGTTGAGCCCACACGCCTGCCACTTGGCTATTTAGTGAGTGGCAGAGGATGGTGTATGAATTCATCTCTTCCTGTGCTAAGTCTACAGGATGTGTCCCCGCCCACACTGCCCTTGGCCCTTCTGACTCAGGGACACCAGCGTGGTTTATCCTCATCTGTCTCCCTGACTGCATCCCTGTTGAAACCTAATGCAGGACCACGAGGCTGGGTCCCACTGCTCTTAGGGATGATGAAACCATAGAGCCCAATAACCCCTCTCTCACTCATCAGCTCCCAGGAACCCAAAGGGCCACATGGGGGAGGGAGGGATGCAGGACCCCAAGAAGAAGGGTAAATGGAAGCCAAGAGCCAATTTCCAGTTACAGAACTGGGTGATTTCTGCTGCTTTTCGTCACATCGTGGTGCTGTGATTCATGGTGTCGCACACTGTTTGCTATGTATTGAGTTGGTGCTGTATTCTCACTGTTGGGTTATGTGTTGCAGGGAGTGGGGAAACTTCTTTCACTGCCCAGTCCCTGGGTGGCGTTGTGTGTCACATGTGTCATGTGAAGGCCTAGCTTAGAGCACTTTCCCAGACAGACACCAGGGCTGGTCCTGGTGACCCTGATATATCCCATAGTTTCACTCTGGGTCTGGCTCGCTCATAAACATCTCCACTCTCAACTCCCAATTCGCAAGCAAAGGGCCCCATTCCTGGGCAGGCCCACCTGCTGGCCGTTCTACTAATTAATGACTGCTGATTGGCCCAAGAGGTGCACTCATTATGCCCAGTAGAGATCAAAGCCAGATCCAATAATCTGCTAAACGAGATGTCAGATTAGGGCATTCTTCTGGGCTATTAGAAAGATTTTTCTCCCTGTGTAAAGGCCTGTCAGGGCGTATGACCCCATCACCCGCCATGAGCTGAGCCCAGGGGGCTCTGCAGCCTTTCCGTTCCTCTTACTTTGAATGTGTCCTTTTAATGGGACAGCCCTGTGCCAGCAGCCTAGGCATGATCCCTGGAGAGACCACAAAGGGGAGGGGATCCCCTAGGGAAGTCGTGTTTCGGCAGTCACCTCTGCCTCTTTATTCTTGGGGCTGCTGGGTGATTAGAGGGAACCGCAGACTTCCCTGGGGCCCTCTGCTTTCTGTTGTATCATGGACACATGCCTCAGTTTACCCCCTAGGGCTGGGGATCAAGTTTAATGTTGATACCACTTTCTCAGGAGCTAGCCCCAGACTGACACTCATTTCAAACCATTGGTGCACCAGCCTGACTTTCTCAACCCAAAGGTAAGAATAGAGCCCCAGTTTTATTTATTCATTCATTTATTTATTTATTTTAAATTATTTTTGGAGACAGAGTCTCACTCTGTCGCCCAGGCTGGAGTGCGGTGGCACAATCTCAACTCACTGCGATCCTGGCTCACTGCAGCCTCCACCTCCCGGGTTCAAGAGATTCTCCAGCCTCAGCCTCCTGAGTAGCTGGGACTACAGGCGTGCACCACCACGCCCGGCTAATTTTTGTGTTTTTAGTAGAGACGGGGTTTCACCATGTTGGCCAGGCTGGTTTTGAACTCCTGGCCTCAAGTGATCCACCTACCTCGGCCTCCCAAAGTACTGGGATTATAGGCATGAGCCACCATGCCTGGGCAGGGCCCCAGTTTTTAGCGTTCATGCTAATAGCTATTAATGGTTACCATTGATCAAATGCAGAGTGTGTCAGGCATTCTGCTAAGTGACTAAGTGCTGATTTTATTTATACTGCCTGAAAACATTACCAGTTAGGTATTATGAAAACCTGCTCTAATACACCAGGAGAGTGAAGCTTAGTCATTCATGAGTCACTCAATTTAGCAGCAGTTTCTGGGCTGGGTCCTGACTGGCTGAAGTCAATCAGCATGTTGATTGGCTTAGAGACAGGCAGATGGCCTAATTTTGGCCAGTGAGGGAGAACAAATCACAAGTCCTGTACGGAGGACATTGGAAAAGGAACTACATCTTCCTGGATGGTGTGGTGTGAGGATGGTAGGATTGGAGCTGCCGAAGCCATTTTTCTTTCACTGGAGAAGAATCTGGGCTGTTGCAGGGAGGGGTAGCATGGGACCACGTGAGGCCAACATCGTGAAACTTTGGAAACATAGTTTTGGCAGGTGGATTGAGCTAAACTAGATGAGTGAATACATTGCTTTGATTGTTTGAGCCGGGTTGAGTTGGGCTTTTGAAACTTGCAAGTGAAAGACCCAGCACACGAATCAGAGACTGTAGCTCCTGTCCTGGAGGAACCATACCTGCCCAATAGGTCTGGCCCCCAAGAGGTAGCCGTGGAGTGCGCTCACCTGGGAAGTTGGGAGACTGTTGAAAGCAGGTGCAAGTCACCGCTTGTCCTGATGGCCACTGCTGATCAGGGCATGTTCGTGGACAGCTGCCTGCTCCGCCAGCCTGACTGTGGCCTGATCTGTCACCTCTGCTTCTCAAGCCACACTTTGCCTGATCACCCGTGGTACAGACATCCTCCCCCATCCTGCTTGGCCTAGTTAGGGTGCCTGGATCCAGCCCTGGCCTGGCTTAGCCCTCTGTGTGGGTTAGGATTAGGTTTGACTGCAAGAAGTTTGACGGTGGCTTAAACAAGAGAGAAGGCTATTCCTTTCGCACATGACAGTTTTAGAGGTAGTAGGATTGGGGCTGGTGCAGTAACTCAGCTCTACAGAATGCTCATTTGTACCTTTACTCTTTCTAGATCAATCAGCATTGCCAGCAACTTGTCTATTTTATCAGTCTTTTCAAGAGCCATGTTTTGGTTTTGTTGGTGCTTGCTATGCCCATTTTCTATTTCATTGATCTCTGTCCTCATCTTTATTATTTCTTTTATCAGACTTTATTTAGGTTTACCTTGTTGCTCCCTCCTCCCTAAATCCTTGAGCTAGACACTTAACCCTCTACTCGTTTTCTTACATGTGCTATAAATGAAGACCGCAATTTTCCCTCTAACATCTCTGGAACTGCATCAAGAAATTTAGAAATGTTGCTATTTTCATTATTGCTCAGTTCTAAATATTTTCTCATTTCTTAAATGTTTTGAGCCAGTAAGTCTTCCTCTCTCTCTCTCTCTCTCTCTTTTTGATACAGGGTCTTACTCTGTTGCCTAAACTGTAGTGCAGTGGCAAAATATCAGCTCACTGCAACATCCACCTCCCAGGCTTAAGTGATCCTCCCACCTCAGCTTCCTGAGTAGCTGGGACTATAGGTGCATGTCACCATGCCTGGCTAGTTTTTCTATTTTTTGTAGAGATAGGGTTTCGCCATGTTGGCCAGGCTGGTCTCGAGCTCCTGGGCTCAAGTGATCTGCCCACCTCAGCCTCCCAAAGTGCTAGGATTACAGGTGTGAGCCACCACACCCAGCCAAGTCTTCCATTCTTTGCTAAGAGTTTCCCTGTGGATATCTTACTTCCTGGATCATCATCCTTGTAAGTTTTTCACCAGTCTCTTGTTTGCCCCATCTGTTGTCACTATCTCAGGCAGCTGTGATGCTAAATAGTTGCTGCTTATTGTTTTCTACAAATACCCTGAGGATAGGATTTTTTTTCCTTGGTGCCTGGACTATAAGACCAGTAAGCTTACAGGTTGTCCGTGTACCAGAGGTACTTCCCCCCAGGCCCTGACCCTGCCGTCCACCTGGAGTATAGTGCTGCCTTTACGTGAATATCTTAACTTTAGCTATTTGCTCTCTGGTTATCAGGGCCAGTAACTCCCGGCCCCCACCAGTCTCTACAACATCACTCACCACAGTTAAAATTTTGATTTTTAGTTACTTCTTTGTTTTTGGCTCCAGATGAATTCTGTTTACTTTCTTGAAAGCTCAGCTGTGCATTTAAAAAGATGTAATATTTTACCCAGTATTTCTAGAAGAATGAAACACCTCATTTTCTTAATGAATGAATTTATTTCAAACATACAGAGAAATAAAGAATCATGTAACAAAAGCCCATCTTCCTACTTCTTAGCTTTAAGAATGTTGGCCGGGCGCGGTGGCTCACGCTTGTAATCCCAGCACTTTGGGAGGCCGAGGCGGGCGGATCAGGAGGTCAGGAGATCGAGACCACGGTGAAACCCCGTCGCTACTAAAAAAATACAAAAAATTAGCCGGGCGTGGTGGCGGGCGCCTGTAGTCCCAGCTACTCGGAGAGGCTGAGGCAGGAGAATGGCGTGAACCCGGGAGGCGGAGCTTGCAGTGAGCTGAGATTGCGCCACTGCACTCCAGCCTGGGCGACAGAGCAAGACTCTGTCTCAAAAAAAAAAAAAAAAAAAAGAATGTTTATATTTAATCACATTTAATTTAAAAAATTCAAAGGAAGTAATGGTATATCTGAGGTCCCGTTTATGCCCCTTCCTTATCTCATACCCCTCCTTCTGTCTTCAAAGGTGATCAGTATTCTGAAATGAGTGGGTATCTTTTTCCCCTATGTACGGATGCATTTTCCACATAACGAGTATGTCAATTCATGAGTTTAAAATTTACATAATGCCATCTTTGTAAATATTCTTCTGCATTTTTTAAATTATTGACCAAAATGGTTATCTAGGTTTTTCCATGTAGATACATCGAGCTCTAGTGTGTTCACTTCAACCTAGCTATAATGTTTCATTGTATGAAAATATCTCAATTTATTCATCCTTTTATCTATTAGTGGATATTTGGATTATTTCTAATTTTTTGACATTACCTAGAAAGCTGCACTGTCTTTGTGCATATTTCCTCGAGTTCACCTGCAAACGTTTCTACCATATAGTAGTGTAATTTCCGGATGGTAGCATGCACATCTACAACCACAGGTGATCTCCCTCATAGAGTCTCTTGTGGTTCTCTGGCTGGAAATAATACTCTTGCTCCACTGCGGAGTGCTGTTTATTTCTATTCTGTTGCATTACCTTCACTTTGCCTTGTGCCATTGTTTGTATGCATGTCCCCTCTCACCAACTGAAATCCACAAGATTCAATTTTCCTGGAGGACATGTTCATTAGAGCATCCCCCATGGGGGCAGGTACACAGTAGTCACTGGATAAGTATCACTGTTTAAAAACCTGTACCAAGTCGAAGTTCACCAGGGAGGCTTCAGCTTTCCCTCTTTCTCCCTTGAGTATTTAAACTCAGCTAAGTTCCTCAAATATTTTTGAGCAAATCTGGAGATGAGTATCATGAGATGGGTTTGGGTTGAGATCAAGGTTGTCTCCATGTGGAAATTTTGGCTAAACCCTTCTTCCTGCTGTGAAATGAAGCTTCCTCATGAGCCGCCAACTCAGGCAAACGTCTTTGATTGTGGGGAAGTGAGCATTTGAGGTTTGTAATAATTTGGATATGGCTGGGGGGATGTTAGCCTTTGTTGAACCAATCCTTTCTTCGTGGAAGTACAAAAAAGGTAGTGAGAAAATGGTGTCAGGAGAGACATTCAAACAAGACATTTTAAACACAGGTGAAGCTCGCTCATTCACATATAAACAACTACTTTGCTGGTTATAGCTGATTCTTAGCTGGTCCTTGAAGCAGTTCCCCAAGGGCCTCTGCTGGTCACACCTGGTTCCCATTTACTATATCTACTTGAAAGTCGTAAAACTGCCTTTCTTCAAAAGTACTGTAAAGCACAGTAATTCACTCTGATCTGCCCCTAGGTTGTCCAGATCAGCTCGTCTGACAGTTTCATGTGATCACAGTTATCCACAGCCCCTCACGAAGGCACATTCTGTCCAGACAGGAAGAAACCATTGGTCTACCAGCTTAAAATGCCAGCAGAGTTCAGTGCATACCTCCTTGGACAGATACATCTGCCCTGCACACTCAGTTGGCAGCCCTGACTCAGGCACCATCCCCTGCATGCAAGATGTTCACCTTGGGTACACGTGGCACTGCTCACTGTTGCCGGGGCCTGTGGATGGAAGTTCCACCTTCCTGGTCAAATAAGAAGACTGGAGAGAGCTAAGAGTTGGTGGTGTTTGCGGGAGTGTACAGCTCTCATACAGAGGAAAGCCTCGTCTTCCCGTCCAGTGGGCAGGGGGGAAAGAGCCCTTTCTCTTCCTTAAAATCAAAGGAGGGGACACCAAGTGACCCTTTCTTAAAAGTTCCATTATGCATGTTTCCTGGATCAAAAAATCATTTGCCCACATTTAAATTTCTTTTTGTAAAGTTTTAAAAACCTTTTGAAGGTGCTTGCAAAATGCTTTTTATAGTTTGAAGGTACTTACAAAATAGGAGGATGGAATTTCCAGTCCACCCTTGCGTGACCTGAGCAGGAATTTCAGTTCACCCCTGTGTGATCTGAGAGTTGGCAGAAGGAAGGGGAGATTACTTCTCTCACTCTGGGCAAGGCCGGGGCTCCTGTCTTAGTTTGGACGGCTGAAACAGAATACCATAGATGGAGTGGCTTGGAAACAACAGACATGTACTTCTCACAGTTCTGGAGGCTGGAAATCCAAGATCAAGCACACAAAGCAAGGCAAAGATGCCGTGAGGAAGAGGCTGGTCTCTGCTTTGCCTCAGTTCCAGTTTCCATTCCTTGCCACAGACATCCTTACAAACGGAATGCCTAGAAAGCTGCGACTCACAGGGTCCCTTCTCTCAGTGGTGTTGCTTCAAAAGAACAGAGCTGAGAAACCAAATCTTATGTCATTATACCTTCAGTTCTTTCCTTGTGTTTTGTAGTCCCAAAGGGGGATAGCGGACCACATGGAGACCTCTTAGCCCACCCCCCATTTCTCTATCAGCCTCTGTGCCTCCCTGGGCACAATTCTTTCTCCTCCCACCTCAGAGCCACCCCCAGCACTAGCCCAGCACCTCTCTAATCTTCCTCCCCTTTCCCTTTTGCTTCCAAGTTTGCGTTTCTGTTCCAAAGAACCACCTTGCAAGACAGGCCCTCTTCAAGGGTGAGGAGTGAAGGGAAGGTGTGGGCCAGTCAGAGCTCCCTTAGCAGGAAAGGAGAGAAAGGCTTGGGGCAATCTCTGGTTAACAATTTTTGTCCTGTTAAACAATAAGCACATAGGTTCTTTGTAGCCTTATGGCCCTGACAAGGACACTATGTGACCCAGAGCTGGTTATTCCTCAAGTATTTTTGAGCAAGTCTGGAGTTGAGTACCATGAAATGGGTTTGGTACTCATCTCTAAACTTCAGCTTCCTAAGCCTGGACAACATAGTGAGAACCCATCTCTACAAAAATTGTTTTAAAAAATCAGCTGGGTGTGGGCTGGGTGCGGTGGCTCACGCCTGTAATCCCAGCACTTTGGGAGGCTGAGGTGGGCAGATCACGAGGTCAGGAGAGCAAGATCATCCTGGTTAACACGGTGAAACCCTGTTTCTACTAAAAACACAAAAAATTAGCTGGGCATGGTGGCGGGCACCTGTAGCCCCAGCTACTTGGGAGGCTGAGGCAGGAGAATGGTGTGAACCTGGGAGGTGGAGCTTGCAGTGAGCTGAGATGGTGCCACTGCACTCCAGCCTGGGTGAAAGTGCGAGATTCCATCTCAAAACAACAACAACAACAACAACAATCAGCTGGGTGTGGACTGGGCGCGTTGGCTCACGCCTGTAATCCCAGCACTTTGGGAGGCTGAGGCAGGTGGATCACTTGCGGTTGGGAGTTTGAGACCAGCCTGACCAACACGGAGAAGCCCTGTCTCTACTAAAAATACAAAATTAGCTGGGCGTGGTGGTGCATGCCTGTAATTCCTGCTACTTGGGACACTGAAGCAGGAGAAACGCTTGAACACAGGAGGCAGAGTTTGTGGTGAGCCGAGATCGTGCCACTGCACTCCAGCCTGGGCAACAAGAACAAAACTCCATCTCAAAAATAAATACTAACAACAACAACAAAAAGAATTAGCTGGATATGATGGGAACTGCCTGTAGTCCCAGCTATCCAGGAGGCTGAGGCAGGAGGATCGCTTGAGTCCAGGAGTTTGAGGCTGCAATAAGCTCTGATTGTATCACTGCACTCCAGCCTGGGTGACAGAGGGAGACCCTGTCTCTATTAAAGACAACAACAGCAACAACAAAAGGCCCTTCAGGTTCTTTAGATTTACCTGGGGGTGCCGCTTCCTGCCTCATGGTGGCCAGGAGGGTTGATGACCTGTGAGAAGCAGAGTATCCCCTTGAGCCTAGTGGCTCTGTGGACACCCAGGAACATGGGAGTGCAGCTTCTTGCAGTTCAGGAGATATTAATCCAGTAGTGCCCCACCTTCCAGCACTGGGGGCTTCTTTTCAGCACCTGAACCTAGCTCTTTCAGGGCCAGAGTCCTTCTCTCGGCTGTTCTGGGGTCCCTGGTTCTCCCAATCCTTCCTTAAGACCTGGCCTGGCTTCGCCTCCTGTTTTCTCAGGCATTGGAGGAAGTGACATTCCTCGAGTTCCTGATCAGTTCGATTTGATGCTCCTTGATGGTGTGCCTATCGTGCCCCAGGCTTTGCTGAGGGGGCCTCTGGCGTTAATTGTTGGAGGTGTCAAACTTGGGACTGGCTGAGAAATATTCCTTCTTGGAATCCCAGCCAGAAGGACTTCCTTGCTCAGGCCAGTGCCCCAAATGAGTCAATGCCCTTCCCTGGGTCCAGTATCTCTGCACTTGCCTTGTTCCCTTTGCTGCTCTGCCTGAGTCAGGTCCCCTGGGTCCTCCTAGACAGCCGGGCCATTATCCTAACTTCCCAGGGCCCTTCCCTCCTGCCCTAAACAGGTACCCTGAGGGCCAGCAATCCTGCTGTCCCCTGCCACTGCCCTGGGACTGACTTTTGGAATCAAAGGTGGAAAGCTGGGAGAAGGAAGGAAGGAGGCAGAGAGGGAAGGAAGGGAGTGGAGAGGTGGGGGGTAGAAAGCCACCCCTATCGCAGGGCTGCAGGGAGAAGCTCCCAGGGTTCTATCTGTAGAGGAGCAAACTGCCTGGCACATAGTAAGCGCTCCCTGCAAATACGCCAGGGTGGCTGAGAACCCAGGGGAGGAAGAATGCCTGCTACACTCGCCTCCCATCGCTTAGTTGGCCTGAGGCCCAAGAAAACCAGCACAAAAGGTGAACAGTCTGCGCCCCATGCGGGCTCCCCTGGGGTATGGGCTGTTCCAACTGTGCAGGGCATGGATTCACCTTTGCTGTCTGTGAACAAAGCAGGACCAGTGTCAACAGGACACTTGAGCAGCTGGGACTGAGAAGCGGTTTAACCCACTTAGCGAATCTGCTGCTTAGAAACACAAACAAATAACGAGTGTGCTAATTACCAGTGACAACAAGGCTTGACCATTTCAACACCCATCAGTCATCTCATTTAAATCTCCCTACAGCCTGCGAGATAGGACAGTGTTCTTCCTGTCCAGGATCTATAGACAAGGACACAGAGAGCCAGGGGGGTGAGGAAACTTGTGCAAGTCAACACAGCTGAGCCCAGACTCACACCCAGGCCCGAGCATCACCTCCTCCTGCCTGTTTTCCATCCCATCCACTCATTCTTGGTGGTCCTTGGCCAGCGAGGGAGTTGGTGGTAGTTTGGAGTGTCCATCTCTCCCGATGGTGGAGTGGTGACCACTGTCTCAGCACCTACAGGAGGGGAGGCCACCCCCGGATAGTCCCAGCATTTGGGCAGTTCAGGTCTTCAATTCAGTTAGGTTCCACGGGCTATGATGCTGCTGGTGAACTGGGGGCGTGGAGTGGGGCAGAGGCAGGAACATGGGCTTTGGAGTCAGACAGGCCTGGGATTCTAAACCCAAGCAAGGGCTTAGAAACCATGTGACTCCAGGTGAGTCACCTTCTGTGCCTGAACCGTATTTCCTTCAACTATAAGCTGGTTGGGCAGGGGGTATAATAATTCCAGTTTCTGGGCCGGGCGCGGTGGCTTACGCTTGTAATCCCAGCACTTTGGGAGGCTGAGGCGGGCGGATCACGAGGTCAGGAGATCGAGACCACAGTGAAACCCCGTCTCTACTAAAAATACAAAAAAATTAGCCGGGCGTGGTGGCGGGCGCCTGTAGTCCCAGCTACTCGGAGAGGCTGAGGCAGGAGAATGGCGTGAACCCGGGAGGCGGAGCTTGCAGTGAGCCGAGACTGCGCCACTGCACTCCAGCCTGGGCGACAGAGCGAGACTCCGTCTCAAAAAAAAAAAAAAAAAAAAAAAAAAAAATTCCAGTTTCTGATAACTGCCTTGAGTAGGTGCACAATAAATGTTCTTCCATCTCTGGCCACGGAGCCCTCACAGCCACCCAAGAGGAGGCTGTGGAGAGTGAGGGAGGCCTCTGTCTGACGGTAGGTGAGAGGAAGGCCAAGGGCAAAGGAGGCTGGAAAGGGAGTAACGTCTCAGCGTCTTCCCCAGCCAGAGACCCCGTGAACGTATCTGCAGCCCTCTGCAGTCTCTCAAGGGCTGGACACACTTAACCCAGGATGGTTGTCAGCCCATTTTACAGTTGAAGCTGCGGCTTGGAGGCAAGGGAGTTCCCTTTACATGCCCAGCTTGCTCTGGGCACTCTGGCACCTTATTTCATCCTGATATAGACCCTATGAGGTAGTCTATATTATATCCATTTATTGCTGAGGCAACTGATGCTCGGGGAGGACTAATTAACCCAGGGTCACACAGCTCCCAGATGGGGAAATAAGGTTGATACTCAAGGGAATCTAACTACAAAGCCTGTGCTCATTCTGCCCTGCCACGAGGACAGGAAAAACGCTCTGCTCCCTTCTGGATGGACTCTCAGTCCAGTGCTCTTTCCTTGGTCCATATTACCCTTTTATGTGCAGAGCCTTCAGGGGACACTAAGTTAAGAGACGATGGCTGTGCTTTTGCCTTCTCAGGGCCACCCCATTTCCAGTGGGCTCCCACTTGGTGATGGCTTGACTTCCTGGAATGAGAGTGAAAGATCAGTGCCCTGAGAACCCCCACTGTGCAGCTCAGCCCCACGGCTTTCACATGACCTCTTCCCTGTTTGGAAGAGCCAGCTCCTGTTTGCACAGTCCTGCTTCCCAGCTACGAGCCCTTCCATTAGGCAGGGCTGCTGGGTGGGCGCTCCTCCATCACCAGCACCGTGGCTTGCACCTGCACAAGATGGACGCCTGACCCATCAGCCCTGCCTGGGTAGGCCAGGTGCTGCTCTGGATCTAGGACCCCATCCCCTGGGGCCGAGGTGGTCGCTTCTCCCAAGAGGTCATGTGTTTCAATGCTCTGATTTCTGTGGCCTTGGATGGCGGGTGGAGGAGGGGGTGTGAAAGGGTTAACGTAATTTTGGCTGTGATTCCATTTTGGCATCTGCAAGTCAACTTAATAGGCTCTCAGTTTTCCTGTTGCCTCACCAACGAAACAGAAACCAGACCACAAGGGGGTCTGGAGACGGTTATCCGGCGATGCCTCCTGGTGGGCAGCAGGGCCTCCTCCGAGATAGCACCAGAAATGACTGCTAGAAACTCGGCCATGCTGGGCTTCTGGGTCACTAGGACAAGGGAAGGGGCAGGGAACTGGGGTGCCCCGGAAAGTCCAGCTCCAGACAGAGGGGAAAGAAGGTGGGTGCAGGGCCCACAGATTCATGCTGGGATCCTGGCTCCCCGACCTTGAGATCTTTGAGCCGCAGCCTGCCAGGGGTTTCTGCCTCTCAGGATTCAGTACCTATGAGAGCCCTGAGCTTGGCACAGAGTATGTCCAGCTCAATAACTGCCGGCCCTGCTGAACTTCTGGCTTCTCTCTCCTGCTCTCCTGCTCCCTGGGCCTTTGCAATGCCTGTGCTCTCGTCCTGAAGCCCCATTGCTTGTGTTCATTTCCTGACCAGCTCCAGATCTCAGTTTGAATGTCGCTTCGTCCAGGAAGACCTCTGCAACTGGACTAGGGATCCTACCGTGGGCCCCATGTAAGCCTCTGGGTGTCCTGAACATTCCCTTTTAGCCTTGTCCCCACCCCATCCCTTAGTCCCTTGCCCTCACCCCCATTACATTTCCCTGGTCTTCCTGTGCCTGTGGGGCAGGGCTGGAATGTGGCTCAAAGCCTGAGCAGAGGTTCTGCGGAAGGGCTACCCATTCACTACCTTGGATGGGGCCAGGAAATGACTGGGGGGTGGAGGGCAGGTCACCAGTCCCCTGACCCACCCAGGTGCCCTCTGGGAGCTGTGAGCAAGGGGATTTAGGCAATCCCAAGGTCGGGACTCTCCTGCCAGGATCGCTTTTCTCTCCGAGGTGGTTTTCATTATTTTTCATTCCCAGACTATTTTGGAAGCTGGCTGCCATGGGAACTGAGTCTTTGGAAAGCCCTGGCCTCTTTTCTCCTCCTGCCCCCACCACTCCCTCCTTCCATCTCCATTCCCTCTTAATTGGTTTTTAGTTCCCTGGCTTTCAGGACCGTCTGTTTATTTTGATTGCAACTCCACAGAACAAATCTTTAATGAACCAGCCTGTGGAGACAGCCATTAGCAGCCGCCCGCCTCGAGGGAGTGGGGGCGGTGCCTGGCCAGGCTACAGCCTCGGCTGCCCCAGGGAGGAGGCGGTGGCCAGGCATGGGGTAGCAGCCCACGTTTTGGGCTCAGTCTTCCTTTGGGTACAGTCTGGAGGTAAAGGAACAGAGTTTGCCCTCCCTAAGCTGTCTGGACCCTCAGCCAAGATGACCTCACAGTCTTTTAAACAACCCAGGGGCCTTCAAAGTGTTCTCCAGTCCTCCCAGTGGCCCTGAGAGGGATGTCCTCTGAGTAACCTCACTACAGAGGAGGGGAGTGAGGCTCAGAGAAATTGCGAAGCTCAAGTCACCCAGCCAGCAACCCGTGGCTCAATAAACCCTGACCAGGAGCTTCCCCATCATGCCTAGGATAAAGGTACCCCCAGTTTCCCAGGAGTGTCACTTGTCCTTAGGCCAAATTGGCAGCTGATAGTCCAGGCTAGGCTCTACCAGGCCCTAGTTTTCTGGAGCAAATACCTCCTTGTCTTGTGCCTTGGTTTCTCCATCTCTAAAATAAAGACATGTGGGCCTCACAGTATTTATAGGACTTCTTCTTAGTCTGGATGAGATTGTATGTGTCCAAGATCCTAGAAAGCAGAAAACATATGTGTGTGTGCATGTTGTTATTATTATGAGCAGAGTACAGACAATCCATGCAGTTCCCTTACCTATGGCAGGCCTATTGACTGGCCCTGTCTTCAGGGCAACCTCAGTAGATGTGGTTAGTTTTCCTTTTCATATTGACCCTATTCTGCCAGAGCCATTAATCTTAGAAGCATAGGGTAGTAGAGCAGAGAGGTGTCTCAGAGATCAAGCCCAGCAGTTTTGGAACTTCTGTGACTGGGACCTTGAGGAATCCAGGGGTGGGGGCCAGTCTCCTCCCCATCTTCAGCCCAAAGGGCTCTGCTTTTCTCTGCTCTCTGTCATGGGGAGTGTGTGGTATTTCTTCAGAAAGGAAGCCTCCTTTGCTGTCCTGGTCCTGGTTGGCTTTCCAACATATGTTCACACTAGGCAGTGATCTCACTTTCCTGCTCAGGGATTGGTTTAGGAATAGGCACTTCCGGCCAGTATAGGTAAAGAGAAGTCTGCTGGGGGCTCATGGGAAAGGTTTCTTGCTCTTAAAAATGGCACACAGGCCAGGCTTGGTGGCTTACACTTGTAATCCCAGCACTTTGGGAGGCCAAGGTGGGAGGATGGCTTGAGCCCAGGAGTTCAAGACCAGCCTAGGCAACATGGTGAGACCTTGTCTCTACAAAAATCTTAAAAATTAGCCAGGTGTGGTGGTGCACCCCTGAGGAGCTGTGGTCCCAGCTACTCAGGCAGCTGAGGTAAGAGAACCACTTGAGCCCAGGAGGTTGAGGCTGCAGTGAGCTGTGTTCATACCACTCCGGCTCAGGCAATGGTGTGAGACCCTGTTTCTAAAAAAAGGAACACAAGAAAGATGGATTCTCTTTTCCTTGACTGCTATTGTGCCTGGCGCTGTGGGAGCCAGCCTGTGTCCACGAAGGAAGCCAGAATCCATGGAGAACTGAGGAGTGCCTGATGACCTTGGGAAGCAGCTACCAAACTATTTCCGAAGTGTCTCTGGACTTCTTGTTACCCCCAATGATAAATTTCTTTGTTGTTTAAACTATTATGCTATTTCTGGTTTTTGTTTCTCTCTGTGTGTCCTTTTACGGTTTTGGTTGTTTATTTTTGTCTGCCTGCTTGCTTTTGCTATTTTTAGCCAAATGCAAACTAATTTATATAGTTTGAAAATTGCAGACCTAGCTAAATCTCCTCTTTTCAAAGATGGGGTGACTGAAACCTAGGGGGATGGAGAATGACTGGGTTGAGGTCATGCCCTGATTCATGGCAGAGATGGGTTGGAATCCCAGGATTCCTGACTGCTGGCCCAGCACCCTTCTCTTAGATTCACAGCCTGGGATCTTATATGCTAGGTTGTCTCAGCTAGCATTGTCCCCTGGTCCCAGGAGGATCCAAACAAGCCAGGGAGGCCCTGCAAGGCTGAGGGAGTTGGGACCAAGGTGGGAAGAACAAACTGAGGGCCTCTTCCACTGTTCTTGTGAGCAGCTTCTGAAAAGCACATAGCAGATGCATCACCTGTTCCTGCACCAGCTGTGGGCTCGTGGAAAGAAGAAGAAAACTGAGGGGTTCAAGGTTTCCATGTAAATCAGTTAGGAGTTACGTTTGGCTACTTAAGAGAAACCTTAAACAAGTAAGGGGTTATTTTTGTCCCATAGTTGGAAGCCTGAGTATAGGCAGTCCAATTGGGTGCAGATGCTCATTAAGAATCAAGACTCAGCCGAGGCGCAGTGGCTCATGCCTGTAATCCCAGCCCTTTGGGAGGCCGAGGCAGGTGGATCACCTGAGGTTGGGAGTTTGAGACCAGCCTGACCAACACGGTGAAACCCTGTCTCTACTAAAAGTACAAAATTAGCTGGGTGTGGTGGCGTGTGCCTGTGATCCCAGCTACTCGGGAGGCTGAGGCATGAGGATCGCTGGAATCCAGGAGGTGGAGGTTGCTGTGGACCGAGATTGCGCCATTGCACTCCAGCCTGGGCAACAAGAGTGAAACTCCATCTCAATTAAAAAAAAAAAAAATCAAGACTCTTGCTATCTCCCTGTTCTGCCATTCTTGACTTATATCTTTTGTTCTCATGGTTACAAATGGCTGCATCACGTTCAGGCATCACATCTGAGTTCCAGGCTGGAGGAAGAAGGTGAGGAAAGAAGTTTGGGCCAGACCATTCTGTCTTTTTATAAAGAAAACAAGACCTTTCCAGAAGCCCCACTGTAAAATTCTTTATACACCTCATTGGCCAGAAATGTGTTACATGGGCATCCTAGCTAGATTTGGGGGCTGCGAATATTTTTTAAAATTTCATAATTCAACTTGGAAGGTGAATATTTTTAACAGAGAAGCTTGCTGCCCCAAACAAATTCAGGATTTTGTGAGAAAGAAGAGAGGGTTAAATGGATTTTGGGAGGCAATCAGTGTTCTTACGCACAGCACTTCTGCAGACACTCAGCAGGGCAACCAAGCCAGGAGGAAAAGTAGAGGGTAATATCCCCCTCTGAAAGCTCTGAGGCTGCTCAGGCTTCTAGTTGCTGCCTCCAGTGTTTTCTTCTCTAAATCATCTCTTCCACAGGTGTCAGACTAATCTTCCCACAGCACCCACTCTGTCATATTGCTTCTTTACCTGAAATCTCCCTTTGCTTGTAGGATGTGGTCCTGCTTCCTTGGCCTGGTATTTAAGGTTCTTCCGGATCAGGCTGCAAACCACCTCTCTGGCCTGATTCACCTCCTAGCCCCATCCTCAGCTTGTGTTCTGCCCCACTTAGGCAGTGCCTTCACTTGGTTTCAGGGGCCATCTCCTGTCCTTCCTGTCTGACGGAATCCTACCACCTTTAGGGTCACCTCCTCCCAAAGCTGACTCTACTGCCCTAGACCTCCCTGTGGTTTCTGGAACATACCTTATGCTACTCCGATCAACTATTTGTCATATAGCAACCACTTCAGGATTTAAGTTTTTTGAAGGGTGAAAACCCACCCCCTCTGTTTCTATACTCACATCTTACATGTAGAGGCTCAATAAATACCTTTTCACTCAAAATAATTCTTCTCTGGCAACCTCAAGCCGAGAGCTCTGGAAGTGTCCTTGGAATTTGATGGGTTTCAAAATACAGACTTGAGAATGTGCTTGCAGTGATTTGAAAAGCTGGCAATGTTCAAGTTTGCTTAAATTGCTGTGACTGTTATTAACAGATAGGCAAGGATCCTATCTGCCTTGTCTACCACTGTGTTCCCAGCACAAAGCGTGGTAGCTGGCACTCATAGGCACTGAACAAATACTTGTTGAAACTGACATAAGAAGGTACTTCTGAACCACTAATAGTTGGATCCAATATGCCTGATTCCTTATCTTCCCCCAAGACTTGGCTTGCAGCTTGGAAAGAGCTCTCCCCTATCCTGGTGGGAGGAATTGAGAAGCCAAACCCCTAAGACCCCTAAGAGAAGCCACCCAAGGCCTCTCCCCAACTGTACTTGTCCAGAGGTCGGGGTCCAGGCCTGGCACAAAAATGTCACCAAGACCGCAAGTGCCCTCCCATGCTTTTGCGCTCCCATCTCCAATGTTTTGAAGGGTCACATGCACATGCTGTAGTGACAGGAGAGGCTGGGAAGTCACACAGCTGGCGTGCTCAGCCCTGGTGGGAAGTGAAGAGCAGGGAAGGAAGGGTATTTGGGCAGGCAACGAACAGCATACGCCATCATTTTGTTTGAGGACAGGGAATAGGGGCTTGGAGAGATTGAGTGGTCTGCTCAATGTCCTACAGTAGGTCAGTGGCAGAGCTGGGCTCTGTCTGACTCTAAAACCCTGTTACTTCCTTTCTATTACCTTCATGGTGCAGGACAAAGGGGTGCACTGCAGAGCATATATGGGTCTACATTTAATATTCCAGCCTAACACAACTACCCTAAGGTGTTAATTAATCCATGCTTGAAGGACATAGTAACTAATCAATAGACAAATGCAATCATTTCCCTTCGGAAGCTTCCTATGGTAAAAATCCACAACCCCTCTCCTCCCCCACCTTTGACCTTATTATTAACCTAGACTAATAATAACCCTTGACAAACCCCAAAAACAAGAGGCTAAAATTCAACCTAGCCAGAGCCCAAATAACCAGTGCAGGACAAAGGGGCGCACTGTAGAGCATGTACGGGGCTGGATAGGGCAGTTCAGACACTAGGAACCTCCATTGTAGGGACCGATGAGCATGGCATTTCAGACACAGGCCCTCTTGATTTGTAACTCCTTTGTCTTGAAAATGGACTTTATTGGGTAGGGATGAAATAGGATGGAAAGGAGAGACTATCTGCTTTTATCTTTGTAAAACTTGTATTAATAAAGTATAATATGCATTTAGAAATAGTACACAACTTATAAGAGTACAGCTCAATTAACTTTCATAATAGGAACACACTTGTGTTCAGCACCCAGCTCGAGAAACAGTATTACCAGTACCCTAGAAGCCCCTTTCTTGTCTCCTTCTAGTCCTTCTATCCCCCTAGCTGGGGGTAACCCTTATCCTGATTAAAACAATTTTGGCTGTTTCGGTACTTTATATAAAAGGAACCATACAGCATATATTCTTGTGTGTGAGTTCTTTGTTCAAAATTATGAGCTGGGCGTGGTGGCTTACGCCTATCATCCTAGCACTTTGGGAGGCCAAGGTATGCAGATCACTTGAGGTCAGGAGTTTGAGACCAGCCTGGCCAACATGGTGAAATCCTGTCTCTATTAAAAATATGAAAATTAGGCCGGGCGCGGTGGCTCACGCTTGTAATCCCAGCACTTTGGGAGGCTGAGGCGGGCGGATCACGAGGTCAGGAGATCGAGACCACGGTGAAACCCCGTCTCTACTAAAAATACAAAAAATTAGCCAGGCGTGGTGGTGGGCGCCTGTAGTCCCAGCTACTCGGGAGGCTGAGGCAGGAGAATCGCTTGAACCTGGGAGGCAGAGGTTGCAGGGAGCCGAGATCACACCACTGCACTCCAGCCCGGGTGACAGAGTGAGACCCAGTCTCAAAAACAAACACACACACAAAAAACAAAATTATGTTTGTGAGATTCATCCATGTTGTTGTGTGAGTTGCAGTTCATTCATTCTCATTGATGTATAGCATTCCATTTTGTGAATATACAGTAATTTATTTATCCATTTTACTGTTGATCGGCATTTTGGAAAATTTTCAGTTTTTAGCTATTATAAATAGTGCTACCATAAGCATTATAAACATGGACATCATTTTGTTGGATATATATTTGGGAGTGAAATACTGGGTGACAGGGAAGGTGTATATTTAGTTTTAGTAGAAACTGGCAAGCAGTTTCCAAAGTGGTTCTTCGTTTATACTCCCACCAATATGTAAGAGTCCCAGTTGTTCCAAATTCTTGCTAACATTTGATATTATCAGTGTTTTTAATTTTGTCTATTCTATCCAGTGGGTGTGTAATAGTATTTCATTATGGTTTGGTTTTCATTTGTATTACTAATGAAACTGAGCACTATTTACTGATTATTTAATGATGATTGGTCATTTACATGGCTTTCTCTCTGAATATTGACCTACACAGAAGGAGAGAAATGAGAAGAGGCCTTCTGAGAATGAAAATGTGTGACCACTGGGTACGTTTGGTGGGCACACCTCTGCTACTTGAAAACCACACAGAAGCAGACAATGCCTGGGAATGAGGGTGGCAGTGTTGTGGATCCCACTGCAGGACAGCCAACGACATACTGATGAAAGAGAAGAGCTGTCTTTGGCTCTGGCACTTATTAGCTGCCACATTTTGGGAAAATGCCTCAATTTCCAGCTCTGTCGAATGGAAAAAAAAATAATGCCAACTTACAGGGTCATTGTGAGATTTAACTATGGGGTATGAACACTGTCTGGGACAGAGGTACACAGAGATAAATCATCTACAGTGCCTCGCCAATAAGTGATAGGTATTATTACTGTAGAAGGATCGGGAGTGAGAACCAGAACAAGTGCCTTATCAGTTTTGCATTACAGCAGAATGTTGTGACTCACATAAAACTTCCTTTTTTTTGCTTAGAAACTTGCCCCTCATACATCAACCCTTGCCTTAAGAAATTAACCAGTCTGTGTTCTTTTCCTACTTCTGATATCCTGCCCTAAAAACTTCTGAACCTAACACATAGAAATAAAATGAAATGCACTCATTTCTCCTAAGAAGATACTATTGAAGAATCGTCGGTTTAGTGTTCTCCCTTGCTATAGTAAATAAGTAAAAGTCAGTTTTACTTTTATCCTAACAGCTTTCTTTGAGAAAGGGCTTTCTACAATTTACATGTTATTCATCTAACCTCACTTATGTCTTCTGTTTTGTCACAAACTTCATTTGTCTACAGGGGGAAATTATCACAGAATTGTCAACAGATGAGTATCAATAAGTCCATGGCCCAAACCAACCCCAAGGATGACAAGTTTCAGGTCTTGCTAGGCTGGTGGCCTTCAGAAGATGAGCTTTATCCTTGGGTCATCATCTGAAAATGTTACAAACTCTATTTTCCCTCCATCCTGACTTTGTTTTCCTGAGAGTTAATTTGGGAGATAGAATCTCCAAAAACTCATTTTGCTGAGAACAGCAGGTGGAGGTAGCCAACCTCTCTTGTTGGGAGCCCAAGACAGGAGGTACAGAAGAAACACACTTGGCTGACTGTTACCAACCTGTATGGGGTCATCTCAGTCCAAGTCCACCCCTCCACAGTCTGGATGCCCACTCTTTGAACAAGTCTCATTGTAACACAAATTCTTGAGCATATCCTACAAAACAGCACAACTCCACTGAGAATAGTTGGGAATTACAGTGGCCGCATTAAGGAGCTTGTAATATGACCAAAATTGTCCTTCTTAGAGATATCTTAGACCCGAGGTTGATAAAGCTTTTCTGTAAAGAGCGAGTTTAGTCAATACTTCAGGCGTTTGGGACCATATGATCTCTGTAGCAAACTACTGAACTCTGCCGTTATGGTGTAAAAGCAGCAATAGACGGTACATAAACAGATGGGCATGGCTGCGTTCCAACAAAACTTTATTTACAAAAAAACACTACAGCTCAGAATTGGCCTGTGGTCTATAGTTTTCTGAGCCCTGTCTAGGGCACCTCACCCACAAGCAACATAATTTTGGCAAAACAGTAAAGGTGGGGCATGGGTGAGAATCAAGAACTCAAGGCCCATTTGGAAACCTCCAAATGAATTTTATACGATTATCCTCTGTGATGAAATATGAACACGTTCTCTAGTTTTTGTTTTTGTTTGCATGTTTGTTTTCAAATGTGTTGAAGCCTTTCTTTGTTGAAGAGCATCAAAAAAAAAAAAAAAAGCCATTAAACTTTGTATTTCCTACTAGGGAAGTCCCAATCTATTGATCCAAGGATAAGTATCCCTATTTTACTGAGATGGTCACTAAAGAGCTCTGCAAGACATTCATGTTTATTCAAAATTTCCTCTGTCTATACCGCCTCCCCAACTTCAGACAAAACAGAAGGGATAAATAGAATTCTCAAGTAAAAGTTAGCCGAACTTTCTAAAGCACTTGAATTTCCCAGGTTCAAAGTCCTGCCCTCAATCTTGGTGACAGTAAAATCAACACCTTTGAGAATTCATCAGCTCTCTCCTTATGAGTTGTAACAGACCTATGCAAATATCTAGGAATATCATCTCTGATCCTACACTCTGCCCTGTTAGAAGCAGATATAGCCAAATACTCTTAAGAGATTCATACAACAGGCCAATCTTGTTATCAACATTATCCTAATCAATCAACAACCTAAAACCTCAAACTGGTTATGAACTCCAAAGAGTTATTTTTATTTTTTTTTATTTATTTACTTATTTATTTATTTTTGAGATGGAGTCTCGCTGTCGCCCAGGCTGGGGCACAGTGGAGCGATCTCGGCTCATCGCAACCTCCGCCTTCCGGGTTCATGCCATTCTCCCGCCTCAGCCTCCGAGCAGCTGGGACTACAGGGGCCCGCCACCACACTCAGCTAATTTTTTGTATTTTTAGTAGAGATGGGGGTTTCACTGTGTTAGCCAGGATGGTCTCGATCTCCTGACCTTGTGATCTGCCCACCTCGGCCTCCCAAAGTGCTGGGATAACAGGCATGAGCCACCGCGCCCAGCCTCCAAAGAGTTATTTTTAACTCATCAGTGTTTCTCCCATTTCAGAACATTAGGATTTTAACCTGCATTTAAAAAACCACACAAATTACTCAAAAGCATCATCTACTCTCTACAAAAACCTCACATTCCCAATAGAAATGACAACTCATAGCCCAAAGCAGATTGCTTGAGGTGCGGAGTAAGAATCTTTTGAGGCGTCAGACCTCTTTCCCTGGGTAGACAAACAGTTTCAAGAAAGAAAGGGTCACTCGGAGACAGAGACCCTTCTGCCCACCTCTTGTCTGTGGAATTAGGCTTGGTCCTCCCAGACTTACTGACCCTTAAGTGACCCTTCCAAATCCAGATAATCCTCTAAAAGGTCAATCCACAAACCCATCACCATCAGCTCCATCAGAGCCTGAAATTGTCCTGGGCTGTGATGAAGGGAAGCTGGGGTCCTTCAAGACTGTCCCCCCTTCCTCTCCAGTAGCGATGGTCTTTTAGGTCTGGTGGGAGGGTCTGGCAGAAATGCCCAGGCCTGGGACTCAGGAGGGTCTCTATTCTTTCCTAAGATGGGATTGTTGAAGGAAGAAGGAATTCATTTAGAATGAGCCTGGACCAAAATTTGCTTTGTTCTTTTGAGATCTATTCTACTTTGCAAAGTTACTCCAAAGGGAACGCTAAAAGTGGTGCAAGGGTAATGCAAAGGTAATGGAAACATATGAGGGAGGATAAACCCTAGAAAATCCGTAGCTGGTTCCCAGACAGGAGCGTTGACTGGAGGGGAGATCAACAGAGACAAACTTAATCCCTGTCCTCAGAGAGACCTGCCCACTGGGCTTTAGCGAAAGCCTCAGCGCTTTTTCTCTTTTCCTGGAGAATTTTGACAAAATAGCCCTGAGCCCCACGAGGCAGGGGAACAAAAGGTCCTCCCCCAGCTAGATTGGGGGCCTTTGTGAGTCTCATGAGCACTGCATCTGGAGGGGCTGAGTAGGGAGGGCAATTGGGAACAGACCAAGTTGCGAGAAGGAGACAGAATGTTTCCAGAGCCTGAGCGAACCCTAGAGATCATCTAATTCGACTCCTTTGCTGCACAGTGATTGACACTGAGGACCAGAGAGAGAGCAAGACCTGCTCATGTCCCCTAGGACCCACCACTTTTCAAATGCACCACCCCTGATGCCCAGGCTCACCCTCTTCCCAGATCTCAGCCTGAGCGGGGGAGTTTAGGGTTCAGTGTTTGTTCGTTCATTAATTGATGTGTTTATTGAAGAGCAGCTTTATGCCTAGCCTTGTGTAAGATTTGTGGAAGAGTCAGGGAAACTCATCATATGATCTTTGCCCTCCAGGAACTTAAATCCTAAACACACACACACACGTATGCATACATGAAAACACAGACAGAAACACACATGCACACTCACCCCCATGAACAATGAACTTGTGATAGTGAACAGTACATAGTCTCTTCCATAATGAACCATATGGACAGAAAGTGGCATAGGAGATCAAAGCACGAGAAATTGGTGTTTGCCGGGGTAGGGGTCATTGTAATTCCCTAAGAGCACTTCTTACCCTGTACCTTGATAACAGACTATTTCATGTGTCTGTCTGCCCAGCTCCCCAGCTCTGGCTTGCATAACGCTAGTATTGTTGAGATTGAGTTGAATTAATTTGAATTGAAATGGGACTTTTTGGGCAGAACTAGGCTCCCCTGTGAGTATGGGACGGAGTCACTGGGGGCTAAAAGAGAGAAATGAGGGGCTCTCTCTGCCTGGTCTCTTGGAATTCAGACCCTGTCTGGAGCCTGAGGCCTTCCTCTGGGATGTCCAGGTTCTAGTGAGCTTCTGGGGAACCCAAGTGCCATGAATCACAACAGCACCAATCTCCAGACTGCCCTGTGAGGCAGGGTGTGCAGTGATGAGCTTCTGCAGCGTGGAACAGTGAGTGTGACAGGAAGGCACTTCCTAATCATCCACAGAATTGTGGCTGTTCTCCAAGACTTCCACGTCACGAGAAGGAGGAGCACCGTTCATGCCTCATTTGGCAAATACCCAGCACGGTGTCTAGCACAGGGCCACAAAAGGAAGAGGCACAGTCCTTTCTCTGTTGGAAAGACAAGGAAAAAGTATCTGAAAGTGAAAGAACAAATCGAAGATGAATAATGAGGTGGGCTTTGGCTCATGGGACTGGCCTTGCTCATGGTCAGTGGTAGCAGGACTTTCCCCCCAGAACAGTCATCCACCCACACTGGCCACAGAGGTGCCACCAGTGATGCTGCCATCTCCTTAAACATTTGTGGACTCATTTTGGAGACTCACCTTTTGAACCTCAACACGTTCTTTTGATTATCCTCAAGATGCAAATCTCTGTCCTTTGTGGGTGAACAGAATTTTTGGAAATTATGGGTCAAAATGACTCCTAGCTGACACAGGTCATTCGATTCAGTTCTGCTCAATTCAACACAGAATTATGGGGTGTCTGCAGCATGTGAGGCACTGTAGTAGGCTCTGGGAATTCGATAAACCCCAAATCTGCCCTCTTGGAGCTGACAGCATGGCAGGAAAGATAGACACTAGGTGTAAAGATGAGCAATGGCACGCGTTGCCAGTGTATCAAAGGGGTGGGTGTTGTGGGAATGCTAACAAGGGCGGGGCATCCAAACAGACACCTGATGTGTGAGCCGCAGTTGGTCAGACAGAAGAGAAGGAAAGAGAGAGAGTGTCTTGGGTTGGAAAAAAAAGCATAAATGATAACAGTACTAGCTATCATTTACTGAACACAAACCGTGCATCAGGCGTTTTTCCAAGTAGTTTAAGTTTGTATCGATGATCTCATTAAATCCTCACAATAAACTTACGTGGTAGGTGCCATTATTATCCCCCAAATTATAGACGAGAAAACAGAGGCAAGGACAGAAAAAGCAACTTTCCCAATTAGGAAACAGCAGAACTGGAATTCAAACCCAAGCTGTCTGTTCCAGAGCCTCCTCTTAATTGCTGTGCTAGAGAACTTCCACATGCGCAGATGGAATGGCACCATTTGAATAGGAATAATGAGAATTCCACTCAAGAGTATGGGGTGGGAGTGGGGAGGTGGGGAGGAGACAGTGGAAGTATGAATTGGTGTACTCTTTTAGAAAATAACGTGGCAACTTATGAGTGGAAAGACATAAGTTGTGCCTACTTTTTGACGCAGTATTTTTACTTTTGGAAATGGATCCAAAGGAAACAATCAGAAATGTGCATGAAGGTATACCATGGAAAATGACCTAAACATCCTTCAACAGGGGTTGGTTAAATACATTATGTCACATTTATGCAACTAAATTTTATGCAGCCTTTAAAAAGTAAAGATCGTGACTGCTCCTCTTGGTTTGTGTCTTACGCATGCTTTGAAGAAGCGTGAGAGAAGTCTGTGAACAGAAGGGGTTGGGCCCCTCTGTCAGCACCCCTGGGTAGTTCTTGGGGAGGCAGGGAGGCCAGGAAGAGGGGAAGTGAGACTCAGCTCCAAGTAATCCCGACCCAGGGGAGGGGTGGGTGCGACTGGCCAGCGGACAGCCTGAGCTCTGGCCCTGGCTCCAGGCTCTGGGTTTAAAGAGCTTTAAAAGCTTATTAAAAAGGTTCCTTCGACATCAAATGGCTCTTAAAAATCAATATTTTGATGATTTAAGTGCAAGAGAATCAGAAACATATGGATCAAATTGCCCTAAAATTATACACACTTAAAAAATGTGTTGGTCTTTAGCAAGATCCAAATATTTGAAAAACAGAGACATTTTCCTCATCTCCTGACAGAGCTCTGCTAGGTCAACTTCAGGAGTCCAGAGAGGTGGTAAGTGGGAGTGGGGTGGGGCTCAGAGGGAGAAGCATGGAAATGCCTCTTGGTGCCTTCCATGTAGACAGGGCTGTGAGGGGCAGCTCTGTGTGTGTGCATGTGCATGTGTGTGCAGGTGTACATGTGTGCACATAGGCATGTAGCAGTGAACATGGGTGCACATTTTCCTCTGGGTCTCCTCATTCTCAGCCCGTGTCCCATAGCCAGTGTCATCCCTTCATGTCTCGGACATATGTATTTGGACTCAATCTAAGTTTTAAAAAGTAAGTTCCTGCCAGGCACAGTGGCTCACGCCTGTAATCCCAGCACTTTGGGAGGCCAAGGTGGGCGGATCACCTGAGGTCAGGAGTTCGAGACCAGCCTGACCAAAATGGAGAAACCCCGTCTCTACTAAAAATACAAAATTAGCCAGGCGTGGTGGCACATGCCTGTAATCCCAGCTACTCAGGAGGCTGAGGCAGGAGAATCGCCTGAACCTGGGAGGTGGAGTTTGCAGTGAGCCGAGATCGCGGCATTGCACTCCAGCCTCAGCAACAAGAGCAAAACTCCGTCTCAAAAAAAAAAAAAAAAAAAAAAAGTAAGTTCCTTTGGCTCCTCCTTCTGGATCTGTCCCCTCTCCCCCAGCAGCAGACATGGTGCTGTCCCTTTCTGGAAGGTTCAGGCCAGGAAGGACACAGGTATCACTTTGCCCAGAGGTGACCAAAGGTTCTTCAGCTGTGGGCTGGTTCTGCAAATGAAATCCTAGGGTGATGGTCGGTGTATAACGCTAAGACCAGAGCTGCAATGGCTCTGATTCTCCACCATAGAGTGCCAGGGCTCTGGGAGCAGCATTTGAAAACCACATATCTCATCCCCAATCCTCATTTTACAGTGGCCCAGAGCAGGAAAACCAAAGGTATAAGGTTGGAACCAGAGGAAAAGCTGTCACGCACATAAGTCCAGCTCATCTCAATCCAAACCACCACAGACTCACCCCGCCCACTCCTTCTGTCCTCCCACCCCCTCCTTCCCTCTGCTTGGCATGGGGAGTGGCAGAGCCCACCGGACCCGGGTTTCAGTCTGGTGGTGCCACATGGTCTTGAAGGTACTCTGGCTGTGAGGGGCCGCTCCCATGTTCTCTTCCATCTCTGGGACAAGATGGAGGGGTGGGAGTGGGGACCTCTGGCCGTTGGAGCCTCTAAGAAGGAGACAAGCCACACCTGGTGGCTGGGCTAAGGATGGAGGGGCTCCAGAGAGAACAGGATTGGAGCCAGCTGGCTCCTGCCTTCAGCTCCTCCAGCCTCTCTGGTTTAGGCCTTTCAAAGGCCCCTCACCCTGCCAGCAGAGGATGAGTCCCGGGTGAGCTGTGTGCAGGGAGCGGGCAAGAGATTCGTGCCGTAAGGGATGATTGTGACTCAGCAGGCCCCTAAGGGTGTTCCTTGGGGACTGCACCTCCCTGGCTAGACCTACTTCTGGGCTGGTACCCGGCCCTCCCCACTGGACCCCTGAGCCTTCACTTCTCTTGTGCCAAAGAACATTCTAGGCCCTGAGAATGGCTGGGGGAGCGTAGGCCTTTTTCCCAGGGGCCTCCCCAACTCGGCTGCTGGTGCATTAGGCAGGCTGTGTGTTGCGTGTCTCCTCCGGCGGCCAGGGAGGTAATTAAGGCGATGATTTCCACCTCGATGGGCAGTCTCACTGGCCAGGATGGAGGCTTGGGTCACTCTCCGCATCCCAGGTACACAGAGGCTGTCCAGTCTGAGAAGGGAGATAAGGGGACAGAATATCAGAAACAGAAATGGGGGCCAGATGAATGGGGCAGGGCATCCCAGAGGGGATGGGGCCATCTGCTGGTATCTGAGGCTGGCTGGGCACAAGCCCATGGGACAGAGCAGAACACCAGCAGCTGGCCACCAGCAATGTCCCCACCACCAGCAGAGTCAAGGGCAGTCAACCAGCTGTGTCTGCTGGTCTTATAGAGAACTCACAGCCCTCTCCCTGGATCTTCTTCAGGGAATTCTGGGGACAGGACAGAGGCTTGGGCTGGAGTGTAGAGACCAAGAAAAAGCTGGGAATGCACTGGGGTTTGGAGGCAAAGGGGGGTCCCAAGGGCTTCTGACCACTCTTGTGTGCCTAGAAAGAAGGGCTGAGAGCTGATGACATACCTGAGGACTGTGGCCACCGTGGCTGGATGAGGTGGTGTGTGTCCTACAAAATGCAAAGAGAAAAATGAGAAGGGAGGTGAAATTCGCTCTTCAACACCAAGGAAAGGAAACGGAGTGGGAAAAGACGCCCAGCTTGGGGTTCCTGGTTCTGGACTTGTCCTACTCCTGCCGCCTCAGCACTCAGCCCCTGGAGGCCCCACTGTGGAAAGAAACGAGACTGGAGACGCCGGCTCCCTGGGTTGGACTGGGCAGTGCCTGGGATAACAGCTCCTGTGGGGGTTGGGAGTGCCCCTGTAGCATCTGGTCACTGTGCTGGAGTAGGCTGGAGTTCATCCCCAGAAGGAAGGGTCCTTCCAAGCACCCAGTCCTTGCTCCCAGGACTCCCAGTGGGCCACAGAGCTGACACTGGGCCCAAACTAGGGAGGCTCCTTAAGTTCTTAAATATGTCTCCCGCCTGCAATCCTGCCTCTGCACCCTTGCTCCCCACATCCAAGGCCATCCACCATCCTAATCTACTGCCCTCCTTGACGCAAGTTCCCCTCTTCCCGACAGTCTTTGCTGAATGCTCTCCCACGTAGGTGTGGGTTGGGAAGGGGTGAATGGATCTTGAAGCATGGTAAGGTTTGGCTTAGTAGAGAGGGAATGGCACTGTCCACTCTGCTCACTCCACTCCAGCTCCCCGCCTCTTCCTCTCCCCAGGCAGCACTGACATCTGGGTTCAAACTACTCCAGAGCACCAGGCCAGCACCTCCCTCTCCAGACCCACATCCCTAACAGCCAGCCAGGTACATGGCCAAGGCCAGTACACCAGCCTCTCCCTGGATTCCTGCTGCCAACCTCCACTCAGCCGAGCTGTCCACAATCCTGGGATTCATCCTTAACAACAACCTGGCCCTTGTCCCCCCATGCCGGTTCATCACAAGCCTCTCTCACTCCCTCCTAAATATTTCTTACATCTTTCCCCTCATCTCTATCCTGCCAGCCCCAAGTCCAAGCTGTCACTGCTCACCTGGGTGACAGCCATATCCTCTGAACTTGTTTTGTCTCTGTGCTTTAGTTTGTGCTTTCTGCACATTTTCAGTCGAGTGAACTTTCTAAAATGCTAAGCGCTCATGTCTTTCCTCTCTTTAAAGCCCTGGCAGGCTCCCTGCTGCTGACCCTATGAAGCCCTGGCTTCTTGGGCCAGTGGACTTTGTTCCCTGTAACCTGGGCCCATCCCTTCTCCAGCCCCTTCTCTGGCCTCTCCCCATGCTCAAACTTTCTATCCAGGCCTAGCGAACTGCTGGCATGTCCCAGGCCTACTAGGCTCTTCCTTACTCCTTTGCACATGCTGTTCCCTGTGCCTGGCAGGCTTGTTCTGGTCACCTCCTCTCTCAGACCACCTCTGATCTCTTAGTGAAGTCGTTCCTGACATTCCAGTTCCCAGATCATCTCATCCTGTGCTGGGTCTGAGCATGCATCACCAGCATTGCTTCTTTGACTCTCTCCTAAAAAGTCTAGACAGACTCTGAGGCAGGCACTGCATCTAAGAACCAAGCTCAGCACCTGGAAAATGTCCACAGAATGGAGTGAGTGAGTATGTCTAAATGGCATGCATCAGCTGGCCCTCTTTTGAGGTCCCATCGGGTATAAGCCTCTGGCACACCCTGTCTACTGGGCATCTGGTCCTTGCATAATCCACATGCAGCCCAACTGTGGAATCTGATTAGTTTTTAAGTTTAGGCTGTTTGGGGTACAGCCCAGGGCTGGAATGAAGAAAGGCTCTGAGCATCCCTTTTCCTCTGTCTTGGAGGGAGTTTGGTGGACAAGGGCAGCCACACATCTGAGTGGGGGCCAAGGCTTCAAGGATTCCAGGCCTGGCTCCGCCTACCCCAGCTACAGAGCCATTCAGTTCTTAATAGAGTCCACAAATATTTATTCAGTGCCTACTGTGCGCTCCCGCCTGTAATCCCAGCAGTTTAGGAGGCCGAGGTGGGAGGATCGCTTGAGGCCAGGAGTTCAAGACCAGCCTGGGCAACAAAGAAAGACCCCATCTCTACAAATAACAACAACAACAAATTAGCTGGGTGTGGTGGCACATACATGTACTTCCAGCTACTCATGAGGCTGAGGTGGGAGGATCACCTGAGCCCGTGAGGCCAAGGATGCAGTGAGCCATGATCATGCCACTGCACTCCAGCCTGGGTGACAGAGCAAGACCTCATCCCCCTCCCCCCAAAATCCACATGTGCCGGAGGAGAAACAACAGGGACGCTAGAAGGGGCCGACTAGATTGGTTGCCACAGAGCTTCTTGGAGGATCAGTGTTTAAGCTGAGACCTGAAAGACGGGAATGAGTCAGCCATTCAGGGAGCTGAGGAGAGGGAGAGAGCTCTAAGCAGGAGGCAGCCTGTACAATGGCTTTAGTGATTTTTATCTCTTTCTGAACCTCAGTTTCCCCATTTGTGGTGGGGACCATAATGCTTCCCTTGCCTCCCCACAGGGCCTTGGCAGGGTTCAAAGGAGCCCATGCTAACAAATAGGACGTAGCTGTTCGGACTCAGAGGCCATGAGATTCTGTTCCTCTGTTTATGGCAAGATGGCTGCCCCTTCCTGTTCTCCACAGGGAGGCACCACCATCTATGTCCTGGTTAAAAAAGCAAATCAGGGGCACGTGTTGTCAAAACTTCCTGAGGCTGTGTCATGAGTAAAAAAGGAAAAATAAAAATAAAAAAAGTAAACAGCCTGGGAGGGTCTCCCTTTGAGGCTTATCAGCCTCCCGCTCCTCTGTATGAATATGATAATCACACTCTATCAGACCAGATTTTAGAGGAAAGACAGAGTGTGGGGATCTGAGACAGATGGATAGAAAACACCACCCAGGGGGAATGGGGGGACTGGGTTTTCCCAGCAGTGAGCCCTTCAAGGGGAACCCCAGGCCTGGTACAATGCCTGGCACAATGCCTGGCACAGAGTGGGGGTTCCATGCAGTGCTGATGACAGGATGAGCCAACGTTCCCACAGCCTCACCAGCAGAAGGGAGACTTCCAGGCAACAAGGGTTCCGAGATCCCAACTCCCTTCCCCTCTCCCCGTCTTTCTTCAATTCTTCTGTCGTCTGCCCCCGCTTTTCTTGCAGGCTTTGTGGGGTATTCATGCTCTCTGTTTCCCAGTGGACATGTGGCCGGGCCAGGGGGGCCATGTGTGCGTGTGTGTAGGCACGCGGGCTGTGAGGGGGCTGGGGACAAAGGCCCCGGAGTGAGATTCAGGGCACAGCTGAACTGCCCTGAACTCTCCTTTTTGTTTTCAAGGAAATGCATAATCCAAGAACCACCCACGGCCCTGGCGGCTCTGCTAAGCAGGGCTGGAATGTGCTGCCTTTCCCGTTAGTAATTGTTTTTTCTAGTTAGTCTGTAACCCTTCCCCTGCCATTCCCCTGCTGCAGGGGTGAGGCCCGTAGGGATGGATGCCTCGGCTGCCCTCCTGAGTTGTCCCCGCACTCTCCACCCCACTCCCACAGGGTTCAGGGCCTGGTCCTGGCAGCACGCTCCGGACCATCTGCCTTCGTGGCGACTCTTTCCTCACTGAGAGGTGCCAGGGCTGCTGGAGACTGCAGAGTCCTGCATGGGGCCTGCAAATCCTTGTTATGGAGTCTACGTGTCTGGTTGTAGCCAGGGCTGTGACTGTGAATGGGTGTCAGTGCAAGCTGGCGGAGGAATGCGAGTTTGTGTGGGTGGCTGTGACCTGGGATACTGAGGACTCAGAGAGAGAGAGACAGAGAGAGAGTGTGTGGACCCTTTGAACATGGGTACACATCTGTGACAGCCAGCAAGCATGGTTGTGAATCCAGTTTGTGTGCAAGCGTGTGGTGTGAGTGTGCATGTGCCTGTCCTGGGAAGGAAAAGCCATGTGCACCTGAGCTGACTCAGCACTTCTCTTTCCTGCCCACCCAGTTGAGTGCCTGAGCCTTTGCTCCAGGGAGGAGGCAATGCCCTCTGCCCCCATGTTTGTGTTGTTGGCTGCCTCACCCTCACCAGCAGGAGGGGGGCAAACGTGGCACCCTGGGCCCAGTCCCAGTTAGCTGAGCTGCATATCTTTAATCCCTAGGGATTAAAGAGGTCAGAGGCTCATGCTATTTCCCGACCCCTCCCTGCTAGGTCCTGTCTGGAGCTCTCTGAAGTGGCTATAGTTAAGGCCAGGCCTCTGCTCAGATGGAGGTGGCCTCTGTAGAGTAAGAAGGGGTACTGGGGTGTCGTTTGCTGCACCCCGAATCCCACCTTCTTGCAGCACTGACTGCTGCTGCCTCATCCTTGGTGAGCCCTGACCTGTGGCCTTTAATTCTTAGTGTGAGCTCTACCACCCTGAGCGGTGAGGGGTGCTGGGCTGGCCTCGGCACCTGCATCTCTCAGGGAGGTCTGCCCCTCCAGAAGTCGGGGCTCAGGATCACAGAGGGGCTGGGAAGTCAGGAGGTGGGGACAAAGCCCAAAGTCTCCCGTTGCAGGCCTTGGGGCAGAGGCCAGCCTGTGCCCTGAGCAGCTAGCAGCGCAGCAGTGCCAAGGCCTGGTCCAGTGTGGCTGCTGAACATTTGGTTCAAATCAAAGGCCTTTTCCAGCCAAGAGAGGAATGCTGCCGAGTGGGATTTGGGAACGGGCCCGGCAGGGCGAACACTGCCTTAATTGAGGCCCTTCTAGACTTTTAATTACAAGCAATGTTTTCCCAAGCTTCCTAAATTGACCATGGAGACCTGCTGGTGTTAGTGCCCATGCCAGGGACGGGAAAAAAAAAATCGTTGTTAAAGCTTTTTCAGCAGGTTTATTTTAGCAAATGTTTTGAGGTGGAAAGGCTCACACAAAGTGGAGGCCGGAGTCAGTTTTCTCAGAGGGCCAGGCACAGACACGGAGAGATCCACACCCACAGGTGTGATCAGACACACAGGCGGAACACGTGCACATAGACGGGCACCTGTTGAGAGAGGCACGTGTACAGGCGGAGGACGTGACCGTGGCGTGGCTGCGGAGGCTGTAAACACCAGGCTGGAAATCCAGCTCAAGCACCTGGAGCGCTTTAGAAAGGCAAACACTGTTGGCTGCCCCGCCCACCGGTTCCCACCTTCACCTCCTCCCACCCCTCCAGGCTGGCTGGGCCTGGGCCTGCTTCGGAGCCCCTGTGCCCTTCACCAGGCCTGTTTACAAGGCCCAGTACAGCCGCCAAAACCCCAGCTGTGTCCCTGTCCTTGTCTGTCTCCAGGGGACATGACTGACTTGGAAGGAAGGCATGCCCTTGTCTGTGGAAGAGCACCCATGTTCAGCACCCAGTGGAATCCTCGGGGCACCTTCTGAGGGAAACGTCTATGGCTGTTCAGGGAGCAGCTGGTCCAGGTTACAGATGCAGAAAACAGAGGTGCCCCTGAAAAACAGACACCTTGGGAGGAAGCTCCCAAAGCACCAGCCCTGCTTGTGCACAAGAATTGCCCGGACTCCAGGACTCCCTCAGAGCCAATCTGGATCCCCAGACGGGGACCTGTGCCCCGGTTTTCTAGCACTGCTCACCATTGCAGCCTCAGCACTGAAAGCCTGAGCTCAGAACCTGTTTGTTTAATAGTGACTGTTCACTGCTGGGCTCTGGGAGCCCTGACAGCTGGAAAGACAGAGCAGGTGCCTCGACACGGGTGATTTTGGAAGCCCCAGAGGGTCCCTCTCTACTCTCTTTTCCTCTTTCCCTGATGTTTGTGGCCCATGTCTGTGGGCCTGGACACCCAAGCAGCCTCCAGAATCCCTCCCAGTGTTCAACAATGAGCCCAGAAACGGTGCATAGTAGAAATGAGAACAAGTATGGTGCCTGGAGAGGTAGGGAGGCCAGAGACAATGATGCCTGCTTCCCCGTTTTGCCAAAGGTCCCCTTGAGTGTGGGCACTGCCCAGACACAGGGAGGCCAGAGGCCAGGAGCAGAGGGAGGCCGTTCCCTAGGCCCAGCCCTGCCAGCCAGGGTGAGCCTTGGTGGCCGTTACAGGCCGTTGCTATCGTCCCTTATCTGGGGCTCCTGGCTCTTACACCATGCCCCCAACCGCCCCTGGAGTGTGTGTGTGTGTGTGTGTTGAGGGGGGCCCGCTGTTCCCTCCCTAAACAGACCGTTACTTGGTTTCCGTTGTTTGGGGAGGGAATGGGGAGCTGTCTGCTTAATTAATCATTTTAGGCCACCCTGGGAAACTCATTAAGCCACCTCTCAGGGCTGGGAGCAGGAACACAGCCCTCAAAGTTGGAACTTTTTGGTTTGCCATATCGGGGTCCAGTTTTCCTTCCAGTCATGTGCACACATGTGCATGAGAGTGTGTGTGTGTGTGTGTGCGTGCGTGTGTGAGAGAGAGCCGGAGTACAAGGGAGAGTGCCCTTGTAGCTATGATTCTGTGTGTGTTTGCGTTTCCTAGATTCTGCAAGGAACTTCCCCTGATTCTTCTTAATTACCAGCCTAGAAGAAATTCAAGATGCTTAGAGCAAAGGTCAAACTCCACCTGTTTTCCCTGCACTTCATTTTCTGGCAGTTCCCACAATAGTACAGATAAGTAAAAGATTAAGGCAATCTTTTCTAATTAAAGTAATTAAAAAACGGTGATGATTGCACCTTTCATCTGAAAGGGAAAATATTTACTCATCCAACTGCAGGCCCTTAAAAGCATTCAGGAGGTCTATTTTGACAAACGGATCCTCCTCCCCTCCCCCAGCCCATTCTGCTCATCCTGGACACACACACACAAAGGCTGGTTTATTTAGCAAGCAGAGGCTTGACAGGGGCACCCTGAAAGCTGGGAGCCTCGGGCAGTTTTAAGCAAATGGACACTTTGGTTCAATCCCTGCTAGGCCCTGTTGAGAGGTTTCTGGGACCGTTGGGATTTTGATTTGACCAATCAATGTTTTACTGTTGTACCTTCTTCCTCTCCTTCTCCTTTGGGTGGGAAACCACCCAAAGGTCCCTGTCTGCCTCTGATAGCTCCACTCTTCCCTCTGACCTCGCTGGGATGGAGACCTCAAAAAGGAAGAACCGGTCAGAGTCTTGGATGCAGTCTGTAACAACCATATATTACATTGCTGTTTTGCACAAGCCTGTGTGCTTGACATACAAGTACTTGCTCAGTGCCAAAGGGGGCGCTCTTGGGGTGTGTGGCCCAGTCCCTAAGAAGTGCAAAGTCTAACAACTGTCCTTGGCTCCCCCAGGAGAAACCAAACTTGCATACAGGCTGCTGTAATTCATTTTGAGTTTTTGAGGCAAGTATAATCAGCCAGTTTCCTGGTGCACGGGGCTTGATCTCACAGATTGCAATTTTTCCCTAAGTAGGGAGTCCCTCTGGTGACATGTGATGGTAGGGACAGAGGTACCTTACTCCAGAGGAGTGGGAGGTGTGAAGGCCGACGGAGATGTTAATACCCAGTCCAGCAATCTGGTGGGCCCTGATCGCTGTCCCATGCTGCTCTCCTCCTTCATCCCACCTGTAGGGGATGCTCTGGAGCCTGTGCTGCTGGAGCTTGGAGCAGCATGGATAGGCTAATCCCCTTTACAGGCTGTTCCTCAAATCCTCAGAATATGACATAAAAGAATATCCCGGGAACCAGCTCCAAAAACACTGGGGCCCAGCTGTCGCCTGAGGAGGGCCTGGTTTGCCTCTGCCTGCCCCAGGTCAAGCTAGACAGTGTCCTCAGCATGACCTGCTGCCCTCCACTGTCCTCCCGGCAGAGATACAGCCTCAAAAAGCCAGTATGGACAGGTCCAGCTCTGCAGTGGACCCTGCTCTTCAGGGTGGGCTGAGCAGGGAAAAGGAATGCGGTGTGTGTACACACGTGTATACGGATGCGTGTGAGCACATGTGTGCGCTGTGTCTGGCCTGTTTGGACGGGCTTGCTTGGTACCAAGAACAGCCTCAACAGAGACTAGGGAAAAGCTTTCGGGGCTCTTTTGGGGCTCTCTGTACTGCAAGCTCACCCAGTGTCAACAGCACCCTCTTTGGGCTCTGGACTGTATGTAGCAAAGCCACCCCCAAACCTCTCTCTTTCCTGGCCGTGCCTCTCGAGTCATGGCCTCTGGAGTGACAGCTCTCCTTGTGTCGCTTTTCTGCCTGGTCACCCACAATGGCTCCCAGCTTTCGAAGAAACATTCACCAGCACACCTAAAACACAGGGTCCCAGTGGCCCTACCTGACACTCAGGGGGCTTGATTCAGGCCCGGCCTCAACCGGACTCTACCTGCTGGGTCCCAGACACCCTTTGCGAAGCTGTGAGAGCTGTGGATTCCCTCCCAGGAATCCTACTGATCTGTGTGCACAAGGGCCCACCCCATGAAAGAGCAAACAATTGCCGGATTCCTGGGTGCCCTCAAGCCCCTACCCTGAGCCCAGGCTGAGAGCTTTTGTCCCACAGTTCCTATAAGCCAGATTTGTCACTGGGCTCCGAAAGGCTGCCTCTCACCTTGTCTTCCTTCCAACATCAGTCCAACCCCCTCCTTGTGGGGAAGACAGGAGGAAGCCTCCAGTGCCAGCTGCCTCCACCCAATGGTGGCTCTGCCTGAATTCTGCAGGGAACCTTCAGCACAGCCCAGGGCAGCTGCTGTTGGACCCACTCAGGGAATTGTGTCTGACCCGACCTACGCATTTGGTGGTTAGCTTGCTCTGTGGAAACAGTCCCCAGGGGACTGGAATCCTCGCTGCAAAAATAAATTCTCCCTCTGGACTTGCTTTTCTCATCTTGCTTTCTCTGCATTCTGGCTTTTTCTTTTTTCTTTCTAGTGTCCCAACTGCTTTTATCTTCTTCCTTTCCTCCCACTGAGACCCAAACAAACCTCCTGGTAAACAAACTCTCAGGCCAGTCTCTTAAAGAGACAGTATGTGTTTGTTGCCATCTGGATGTCCAGTCCTGCTCAGGGGCTGCTTGAGGTCTGGGGGCAGATGGGCTGTGAGGTGTTAAAGATCATTCAAGAGACTCACAGGAGAAAGCTGGCCTAGAACAGTGCACCGAGAAAATCGCCCTAAGAGCCCCCTCTCCTTTCCCACTCTCACCTGAAAATACACAACGGGAGGGACCAGCGGGGTTTCCCCTTAGCCAGTCTCCCTGGGTGGTGTTGTTGAGACTATTGTCTGCTTTTGTCTACATGACCTGGAAAGGATTCTTTTTTTTTTTTTTTTGAGACGGAGTCTTGCTCTGTCACCCAGGCTGGAGTGCATTGGCACGATCTTGGCTCACTACAACCTCTGCCTCCCAGTTTCATGCCATTCTCCTGCCTCAGCCTCCCGAGTAGCTGGGATTACAGGTGCCTGCCACCACACCCGGCTAATTTTTTGTATTTTTAGTAGAGACGGGGTTTCACCATGTTGACCAGGCTGGTCTTGAACTCCTGACCTCAGGTGATCCGCCCTCCTCGGCCTCCCAAAGTGCTAGGATTACAGGTGTGAGCCACCTTGCCTGGCCAGGATTAAGAGTGTGATTTAAAAAAAAGTATTTTCATGTCAACCTCCTCCCGCTCTGCCCCACCGGGTGAACACATCTCTGAAGTGATCATATCAAACAGAGGCAATGTGAGGAGAGGGACAAATCTAGCTTGCACACCACTTTCCTGGAACTTGGTGACTTTGTGACTTGGAGGGACTCTGCTCTTAATTTGTCATTGTGTGTGTGTTCCTGGCTTGGCAAGTGGAAGTCACCGTGGGGCAGGGGAAGTGTGTGCATACTCCTGAGTATGCATGTGTGAGCATGCGTCTGCACCGGTGCCAGACAGCTGCCCTGAGGGTCTCTGCCCGGAACAGGGTTCTCCACCATGCTGAGCATGTGGACAAGCTGAGGATGCCCCTCACTTCCCATCTGAGTGGTCTGAATGAAAAGACTGGCATCTATGTCCCGGAGAGTGGGGCCATGCTCATTCCTATTGCCCAACTGGCAGAGCAGCCACAGGGCCCAGCCCAGGGACAGACAGCGTCCAGGCCAGGGCTTCCTGGGGATCCTGTGAAGATCCAGGTTCCTTTGCAGTAGGTCAGCAGAGGCTGAGATTCTGCATTTGTACCCTGGTGGGGGTGCTGAGCAGCTGCTCTCCAGCCTATGATCTGGGCAGTGAGGCAGGAGAGAGGTGGCATGGTGGTCCTGCTGCCCACTGAGAAGGCAAGGCTGCCTCTCCCACTGCCCCTTCCCTGTCCTCTGCATTGGGGACTGGCCGCTGCCAGGCACAGGTACCGCCCTCAAGGGACAACAGCTGACAACTTCTAAACCAGGGCTCTGTGGAACAAACCACACCTAACGAAGGTGGTTTTTCCCCTTTAAGAGAATACATTCCTCAGCAGGATAGTAGCCCCAGGTTCTCTCCCACTACCACTTGGAAGCCAGGCAGAAAAATTGCCTGGTGGGCAGGATTACAGGATTAGTCAGCTTTCCCAAAACAGACCCACAGGCTCTTAGGTGGAAATGAGTTTTGGTCTGAGCCCTTCTTTCCTGGTGACAGATGTGTTTGCTGGGCCCTCCCCCTGTCCCACTCCTCGAGTCTCGCCTCTTCCTGAGTGCTCGGAACTCCCATGCTCCCTCACTCAGGCCCCGGGAATTGGGGGGAAACAGGTTTCGGTGGAAATGAGCCCTAGGGTTCAAGAGTCCAGGCCCTGGGAGGAGGGTGGCACGGCTTGGACCAAGGGGCTGGCTTTACCGACCCCTCCCCATCCCCACCAAAGAGCAGCCCTGCTGAATCTACCCTGTGCTGGAGGCGCCGAGCGGAGCCCAATATGCCGTGATGGTTCCAGGCCTGTCTGCTCCTGCCCCAGATCTGTCTGCTCGTGCCCCAGATTCCCATCGTCCCTCTGTCCGCACTGGGTCTTTAGGTGCCTCCGCCTCCCTGAGCTGGGTCTGCCCTGCAATCTCAGAGTCTGCAGTGTGTGAGCTGGCCTGTGCCAATTCCAGAGCTGGTGTTTCAGAAACCAAGGGACTGAAGACCAGTTGCTGAGGGCAAGCCACCGTGCTGGGACACTCAGATGTCTGAGGATGTCACTGTAGCTAGATCCAAGATTTGGATCTAAGTGAAGGAGGATGTCTCATAATTCTCTGCATGGGACCAGCAGCCTTGCTTGCATTTAGAAGTTCCTTGCAAAGAATCATATACTCACAGCTGGTGTCCTATACAGGGGATGTTCTCCTTGCAGCGTTTTTCTTTTTCTTTAGATAAAGCTGGTAAAAGAAAATATACTTTGGTTCTTTTAATAGCTCCTATAATCCTTGGAGTCAGTGTGGTCCTCCTTTCAGCTCTTTGGCTCCTCAGGAATCTGGTGGGGCTTTTCTGGCGATCTGTCTGGAGGCCACGTTCTGCCACCATGTGATAGCCACTGGGGGCTGCCTGGACTGGCTCCTCTAGGCTGTTATATCCCAGGCCATGCCCAGAAACCGGAGTCCTGAGCTGAGGGCAGATTTCAGAGCACGGTAGGCCCAAGGCCAGAGCTCTCTTGAGGCTAACGTGAGAGCTGACTGTGATCAAAGACAGGGCTGAGCTGTTAAACTTTCTCAAAGAAGGGCTGATACTTCTTTTAAGGGTACGATATTACGTGTGAACTAAATTGTTCCCATGAGTAATTGCTGGACAGAAATGTATAGATCTCCTAACTTTGGTTTGCATCAAGGCTTGTAAAAACACCTATTTCTGGACCCTGCCTGAGAGGTTCTGATTGAATAGGAGAAGCTGAGAATTTGTATTTCCTTTCATTTTATTTTAGAGATGGGGATTTCACTCTGTCACCCAGGCTAGAGTGCAGTGGTGCCATCATAGCTCACTGCAGCCTTGAACTCTTGGGTTCAAGTGATCCTCCCACCTCAGCCTCCCAAGTAGATGGGACCACAGGTGTGCACCACTACACCCAGCTAATTTTTTAAAACTCTTTTTTTTTTTTTTTTTTTTTTTGTGCAGACGAGGTCTCGCTCTGTTGCCCAGACTGATCCTAAACTCCTGGCCTGAAGTACTCCTCCTGCTTGGGCCTTCCAAATTGTTGGGATGATAGGTATGAACCACCATGCCCAGCCTAGAATTTGTATTTCTAACAAGTTCTCAAATGATGCTGATGCTGAAGGGGCCACACCTTAAGAACCACTGTCCTAGTGCATTTCTCCTATTTTACAGATGCAGAAACCACGGCCCAGGGAAGACGCAGCTTGAACAAGGTCACTGGCGGGTAAGTGGTGCAGCTACAGTAAAGGTCTCCCACTCCCAGGTTAGCGAAGAGTCACTGCCCAGCCCTGCCTCATGGCCTTAAGCCCAGGGTCACACAGCTGGTAGTCAGCCCTTCTTATAGGCTGCCATGGCCCACTGGGCACTACTTAGTACTTAGAAGACGAGTTAGTGCTGGTAGCACCCAGTTGGTGCTGGAAAAGGAAGTGGCGTGTTTTGGCGTGTCCTGGCCTCCAGGCTGTAAACTGTTTATTTGGACAATTAAGAACATGGCTTCAGCTGAACCACAAAATCAGACGGAAACCTTTATCTTGGGTGGCACGTTCTTGGTTTCCTCCCATGCCCTGGCAGGCTTGTGGTGTGGGGCCACGCTGGCCAGGGTGGGTCTGGGAATGGTTCCAGTGGCTCTTGCCTCCACCCTGGAGAGGTCGGTTAAGTGTGTCAGGAGCAAGCCTTTGGTTGCCGTTTGTGTTGATGATGCAGATGGAAAGGTGGGTGTTGGGGGCCCCCAAGCTCTTTAAACCCCTAGGGCCTCTGGGGTCCCTTGAGATGAGGCTTCTTCTGCAATTGACCATAAAATTCAGTATCTGCCACACCACCTTCCCCTACTGCAGATCTTGTCTCCAATGATCTACCCTTCTCCCTCTAGCCAAGAAATGGGTGAGTTCACATCACCTACTCCACATTCCAGCACCCCAGGGGAGTCCTTAGTTCCGGCACCACCTCTCCTTCTGTCCCCATCCCTTTTTAGCCCCCATCCCTCTAGGGTTCTGGGCCTCTACCTCCATGTGAGGTTTGAGGGTAAGATAAGTGAGGTGTTTGCTTACAACCCTCATTGAAGTTTAAGCTTCTCCCATACTAGGAATGGGGCTTGAGGCCCCAGGGCCTAGGATCCCCACTGAGGATTATGATTGAGGCTGGAGAACAAAAGCCAACAGCTTTGCGCCACTCCACTCTCCAGAACTCCCAATCGAAGCAAGCAGAACAAACACCAGGAGTTGCAAAGATCCATTCTGAGAATTTGCTATACATTGGCTCAGTCATTTGGGCAACATGAGGGCCATAGTGGACACAGAGAGGGGCCCCTGCCCGGTGAGAGAAAAGGACAAGCTTAGCAATAACTAGAGAAGAAGCTGGAGCTGGAGAGGCAGATAAAGAGCTATGGGGTCACACGAGGGTGGGGTTGCTTCAGCTTCATGCTTGGTGGCCAGAGGTGCTCATAGGAAAAACAAAACCCAAGCCGCAGCCTCCCCCAGCACCAACCCCCAAGTAGCGCCAAGAGGAGCTGCCCACCCGGGCCGCAGCAGGTCACACTTAGCCACTGTGTTGAGACACAAGTCTCATGACTGCCACTTGGGGAGCGGCCACTTTGCCTCCCTGTCTGGGCTGTGCTCCCTGTCCCCCACAGACACCAAGCAGGCCTGCCCAGCTCTCAGACCTTCCAGAGCCCCCGCCTGTGTCCCTGTGAACATCAATAGGACTTGTTTCCAGAACCTCAGGTTTGTTTTTTTAAAAGTTTTATTTTAGGTTTGGGGTTACATGTGAAGGTTTTTACGTAGGTGAACTCATGTCACAGAGGTTTGTTGTACAGATTATTTCATCACCCAGGTATTAAGCCCAGTACCCAATAGTTATCTTTTCTGCTCCTCTCCCGCCTCCCACCCTCCACCCTCAAGTAGACCCCAGTGTCTGTTCAGAACCTCAGATTTTAAAATCCTACATCTTATTCTGTTTCTAAATGACTCTCATCTGCCAATCCTGCCTCCCTAGTTGCACACTACAAAAATTTATTAGGCTGGGCATGGTGGCTCACGCCTGTAATCCTAACACTTTGGGAGGCTGAGGCGGGCGTATCACCTGAGGTCAGGAGTTCGAGACTAGCCTGGTTAATATGAGGAAACCCCGTGTCTACTAAAAATACAAAATTAGCTGGGCATGGTGGCGCATACCTCTAGTCCCAGCTATATGGGGGGGTTAAGGCACGAGAATTGCTTGAACCCAGGAGGTGGAGGCTGCAGTGAGTGAGATCACACCACTGCACTCCAGCCTGGGTGACAGAGTGAGACCCTATCTCAAAACAAAACAAAACAAAACAAAACACAAAGCACCTTAGGCAGGAACTGAGTCTGCTGCCAATCATAAACTCCACCCATCACACCCCTCCTCTCATGCCCCACCTGGCTCTCAGCTGTGGCTGATGAGTGATTTTGGCAGTCACTACCTAGGCTAATGATGCTTGTCACAGAGCGTGTGTGTGTGTTTGTGTAACTGCAGGAGACTGCAGGAGATGGGGGCACTGGAACACATCTGGCCTCTATCTGCCTCAGCTGCTACCTTGGGGCACATCTTCCACCCCCAGTGCCCCCCTCACACTGGGGACAGGGCTGAGGGCCTGGGAGGCGAGAGGGTGATATCTTCCACTGGCATGTGCCTTCCCCAGCTACTTGGTGCGCACTCTCCTGCAGATTCCAGCAAAGAAGGCTGGGGGAGGGAGCCCCAAGGGGCACAGTCAGATCCCCAGTCTGTTTCTCCCTCCTGGCTCCAGACCCAATTTTAAAAGAAAGAAGCAGCAGCAAAGAAAATAACTGCAGTGCTGTTAGTGCTGTTAGATGAGGAGGACAGCCCAGGGCTGAGCTGAGGGCGTTGGGGGTTAGCAGCCCAGGGAGGTGAAAATTAAGCAAGAGTGTGAAGAATTCTGCTTTGCTTCAAAATTAGTCAATTGCTTCCACATTTATACAGACGCCTAAAGATGACATGGTGAGGGAGAGGGGATGAGAAACAGGATTACACAACAAACAGCTGGGAGGATGCCGTGGGTTGCCCATCAGCCCCTAGGCCAGTGGCTCAGGGAGGTGACAGCACATCCCTGTCCTCCTCTGCCTCTTCCTCCCTGGTCTACTGGTCCCACCCTGCCCCTGCCTGGGGCAGCCTGGAGGTTCTGAATGCAGCAGGAGCCTTCCCCCAGGCTGGGTCCTCACCCTGCCGCATTTCCTGGAGACCTTGGGAAGGTTTTCCAAGTTCCTGGCTGGGGTCCTTGAGGAACGAGGGTAAGTTGCCTGCTGCAGCTTGGCTGGGAGGAGGGGAAGGAGGGACATAGAGCCGAGGACTCTCTGGGCCCATCCCTCTCCAGGAAAGAGGAGGGAAGGGTAAAGAGAGGCTAGAAGAAGAGAGAGGCAACTGGCTCTTTCGGAGGTCTTGTCCTGTAACCTGCCCCTCAGCAGAGTCCCCTGGGCCCCTCATGCTCTGGAGAAGAGGCCAGACTTTAGGGACAATCAATAACAACCATCACTCTGGTTTACTGAGTGAGTGCCACACCCCAGGCACAGAGCTTAACGCTTCACACATGTGTTTCATATAATTGTCACAACACCCTCTCCAGGTGAGAATTATTGTCCCCCTCTACAGAAGAGGAAACAATTTCAGGCCAAGGGGCTTGCTTAAGGTCACCCGGTTCTTAAGTGGCAGGGCTGGGGCCGGACAGCACAGCCTTCTTGCCCTCTATTACCCAGCTCCGCATGAGTCGCTCCAGGGGGGTTGGCGCCTGCCCCATGGAGTCCAGGGCAGGCTGGGGCAGACAGACTGTCGCCGGGCCTTGCCTCTCTCTGGAGGCATTGCAGATAGCATGACCCTGCCTCTGAAGGCTGCAGTGGCTTCCTTGCGGAAGGAAGGCCACTCCCCACAGAGCGGGGCCCATGTGCTAATCATCAGGGCAGGCCTGACTCCTCACCTGAGGTGTGAACCAGCCTGGTGTTGGGACTGGAATGAGGCACTTTAATGGACAAGTTGGAATCTGTTTGTGAGCAGCAAATTGCCCCCGTCCCTGGGGCCATTTTCCACCATAAATCTCAACTATTCGACTCTGCAGATCCCCAGCGCTGTAGCCATGGCCAGGGCAACAGGAAGGTTGTGGAAGCTCTAACAGGGCCTGTCCCCCAACAGATGTCACAGCCCTGGACCACCTCCCGCCCTCCTCCCCCACCATGCTTGGCACCGAGGGTCCTGCCTTCCTCCTTGAAAGCCTGCTCTGGTCTTCCAAGCCATGCATGCTCCTGGCAATCCTTGGACCACCAAGCGGGCTTTTTTCTGTCTTCTGGCTGCTGGTTCTGTTGCTCCCACCACATCTGGTCAAGGTTCCTTCTCCTGGGGGTGTCATTTGTGGCCGCAGCCTCAGGGGTCACACTATGTGTGTGACTTCAGAGCTGCGTCTGTCTCTAAGTCCGGACTTCTTTCCCATGTTTCTAAGGTTCTTCACCAAGGTGTCTCAGAGGCACCTCAAAGTCTTGCCGTCCAACTGGAACTCATCTCCCCCTGGTGCCCCCACTCCCACGCCACCAACAGGTCCAGAACCTCTCTGGAATTGCCTTCAGCTCCGCCTTCTCCCTAGTCTCCTAGTAAGCCCCAAGTCCTGTGTCTCAACCCCTAGAGGCACCATCTCCATCCTCCTTGAAATCCCAAGTCTGGGATCATTTATTGCAAGAACCTCCTGATTGTCCCCTTCCTGAAGTGTAACCCAACGTCCTGAGCAATCATCCCAAAGCCAGGCCCAGAGTGTGTTTCTTCCCAACTTAAAAACCCTTGGCCGGATGCGGTGGCCCATGCCTGTAATCCCAGCACTTTGGGAGGCCGAGGTGGGTGGATCAACTGAGGTCAGGAGTTCGAGACCAGCCTGGCTAATGTGGCGAAACCTTGTCTCTCCTAAAAATACAAAAAATTAGCCAGGTGTAGTGGTGGGTGCCTGTAATCCCAGCTACTTGGGAGGCTGAGGCAGGAGAATGGCTTGAACCCGGGAGGCGGAGGTTGCAGTGAGCCGAGATTACACCACTGCACTCCAGCCTGGGAGACAGAGCGAGACTCCGTCTCAAAAAAAAAAAAAAACCCCAAACCCCCCCCCCAAAAATCCCTTGAGGGCTCCCCATTGCCTCCAAAGTAAGGCCCAAACTTGTTATACAGATTCACAGTCTCCTCCTTGAATCAGCTCCCAACCTTGCTCTCCAGCATAGCGGCCCCCTCTTGCTCCTGTGAACCTGTGTTGCAGCTGTTCCAGATTCCGTGCCATCCCCACCCCCACAAAGGCAGCCTTGTGCTTACTGACTCCATGGTGTGGCTTTCTCATGCCTCCTGCTTGGTATGGACAGTCCTGTCTCTGCCCATCACATTCCTACCCTTCGTTCAAGACCCAGACACCAAATGCTCAAACCCAGATGGTGGTTAAGAGCATGGAATCTACAACCAGATTGACCAGGTACAAGACCCAGTTCTATTTCCTCTAGAGTTTGACCTTTTGAGAAAGTTTTGTAACCCTTCTTTGCCTAGCTTTACTCATCTGTAGAAGGAAGACAATAGCAGTAGCACCTGCTTCACTGGATATTGTGAAGATTAAGTGAGGCTACGTGTAAAGCACTTGAGACAGCGTCCAAATTGTGGTCAGCACTGTATGTCAGCTGTAATACCCCAGATTATGAAGCCTCTGCTGCTCCTTCTGAAGGCTCCACTGGGCCACATCAATCTCTCTCTTTCCTCCATACCTCAAGCATTTTCGTTGACAACAGTAGCAATCTGTACCATATCTGCCTGGTTGTGAAGTTAGGATTCTTTGATGGCAATTGGACAATTGTCCAAAACCCATTGGATCAAACGAAGGGATTTTTTTTTTCTTTTAGAGACAAGGTCTATCTTGCCTAGGCTGGTCTCAAGCGATCCTCCCACCTTGGCCTCCCAAAATGCTGGGATTAGAGGCACGAGCCGCCCCGCCCAGCCCAAACAAAGGGATTCTTATCACAAGCGTATGAGTGGGCCTTGCGGCGTCCAAGGGCAGGAATGCACAGCACCTCAGGAAACCCTGGCACTGGCATCTGGAAATACTGCTTGGGTAGGATTCTCTCTCTGAACATTCATTTAATTATTCTCTCTGTAGACTGTGGCCTTGCAGACTTGGCTGGAATCTGCTGTTTATGGTACTCAAGGGTACACGCCACAGTCTGACATGGAAAGATGGAATCTCCTCCTTCATCCCAGTTCAGCCCTGACCAGCCTCTCTAGGGGCAGGGACAAAGGGAAGGGTCATGTTATACAGAATTATTGCTGAGAGTGTCTCACTTTGGGTGAAAGGGTGCATTTAGAGGGGTCCATGCCAGAGACTACAAATTGGTCCCCAGGATCTATTTCCTCATCTTTCTCAGTAATAAAACTCCAGGGTTTTTGCTGTCCTAAATAAAGACTGCATTTCCCAGCCTTCCTGGCAGTTGGCAGAGGCACGTGATTAGGTTCTGGCCAAAGCGACGTTAAAGGGAGGAGAATGCCCTTCTCTGGCTAGCTGGACTCTGGAGCCAGGCTGGCAGAGTTCAAATCCTAGTCCTGCCACCTATGAGTTTTGTGACTTTGGTCAAGCTACCTAACCCTTTTGTGCCAGTTTCCTTTGCAGTAAAATGGGAATAAAAAGAAAATCTACATAATAGCAGATATTCTGTGAGGATTACATGAATTCATATTTGAAGAGTGAGTAGAAGGTTCCTGGCACAAGCTCTACAAGTGTGGCTGGAACGAAGACGATGATGAGGATGAAGATGAGGATGGCAAGGCTGGAGCTCAAGTGCCATACTGTGTCCTGGAGCAGAAGCCACGTGTTAAGGACAGTCTGCACCCTTAACGAGGGTTGAACCACGACACCAGCCTGTGACTGTTTACCTCTTGAGTTTGTTTACAGGAGAAGAAAATTAACTCTCACCTTGTTTAAAACACCATCCTGTTGGATTTTCAGTTTGCTTGTAGCCCAATCTAATCCTAACTGATACAGGAACGTTGTAGGTTCAACTCACATCCCTGTCCCCTGTACCATGTTGTCGCTCTTTAAGATAATGTCTCACTGTTCTTACTTGGGTTGTACATTCCTTGAGGACGGAAAAGCTTCCCACTCACAGTAGGTGCCCAGAAAGTAAGTACTGAATTAATGGAAGAACAATGTGAAAATCATTCTGGTTAGGTAGACAAAGAATTCTTTGGCTAATTGCAGAAAATCAGTGATAGTAATAACAAAATTTATCAAGCATAATGGCTGGCGTGCCTCTTTTTGTTTCCAAATCAGAGTCTTGCTCTGTTGCCCAAGCTGGAGGGCAGTGATGTGATCATGTCTCACTGCACCCTCGACCTCCTGCCTGAAATGATCCTTCCATCTCAGCCTCCTGTGCACCAGCACACCCAGCTAATTTTTAAATTTTTTTTGTAGGGATGAGGTCTTACTATGTTGCCCAGTCTGGTCTTGAACTTCTGGACTCAATTGATCCTCCTGCCTCGGCCTTCCAAAGTGTTGGGATGACAGGTATGAGCCACCATGCCCAGTCCCTGGCATTCCAAGTACTTCAAGTGTATTTTATAGTTTAGCTCTCATGACAATCCTATGAAATAAATACAGTTGGCCCTCTACACCTGTGGTCTCTGCATCTATGGATTCAACTAACCATGGATCGATAATACCCTATTTGAAAAAAAAAAAAAAAAAAAAGATGGTCACATCTGTGATGAACATGAACGGACTTTTTTTTTCCTTGTCATCCCCTAAATAATACAGTATAACAACTGTGTATATAGCATTTACATTGTAGGAAGTATAAGTGATCTAGAGATGATTTAAAATATAGGGAGGATGTGTGTAGGTTATATGCAAATACTACACCATTTTATATCAGGGACTTGAGTACTGTCACATTTTGGTACCCTCGGGGGAGTGAGGGTTCTAGAACCAATCCCCCACAGACACCAAGGAATGACTGTACTCTCATCAGTTCCATTTTACAAATAAGGGAACTGAGCTTCAGAGAGATAGAGGTCAAGGTCATAGATGCAGCCAGTGGAGCCTGGCTTCAGAGCCCAGCACCTTCACAATTTTGCTGTGAAACCTTCTCAAGGGCTTTTCTCTGATGGGCGCTTTGGAAAGGAGAGGCTGTACAAGCCAACAAGAACACAGCGCGTCAGAGTGACCTTGCTTCTCTCTTGAGTTTGGAGACTTGTTTGGAGGGCTGAACTTCAGGGAAACAAAGGGAAATGTCAGGGTTTTCCTGAGGTCAATGGGGGTAAAGACCCAAACGGATTATGAAGCCTTCCCTGACCCCCTAGTCTACACTGACCTCCCCTGTCTTCTCTGTACTTCCATAGCCTGTCTATTGACATGGCCAGCAGCTGGCCATACTGGCTAATCTCCAGCAAAATTGTGACATTGGCGGAGTTTGTCTTCGTTCCTCTCCTATCTGCCTGTTATTTGATTTTCAGCCTCTTATGTCCTGTTTGGGCCCTCACATGTTCTCTCAGCAAGGAAAGCTTCATTTTGAAAGGTGAAAATAGGGAACACAAAACTTAATTCCCCAAAATGAATATTTAATGGTGGGATTTTAGGCAGCAGAGATTTGGAGGTTGAGGAATTTGCTGTCTCTCTAATCGCCTCGTTCTTTCCCTTCCCCTCTCCCTCCCCTTCCTCTTCCTCCTCCTGGTGTCTTTTTATGATTATTATTTCACCACTTCACACCCCTATCTATTAGTCTGGATGGCCCACTTCCAGTCCTGCATGGTCCCACTTGCGCAGGTCACCCTGTCACCCTGGGCTCAGGACCCCCCTGTCACTTACGCTCCAGGCTGCACAACCCCCGGCCTCCACAACCCCCTGCCTCCACATGCACACTGCCAGTCCCCCAAACAATGCTTATGTCTTTGGTTTTGTTAAACTGTTTGTTCTGAGAGGACAAAGACCACATCTAATGGCCAGGGATGCGGTTGCGGAATTTTTACTTCGAAAGGCATTTTGGTCTCCATGGCCTCTGAAGGCTCTTTCCACCCTGAGCCTTAAAGCTTCTCAGCTCTTCCCCTCGTTCTCCCCATCATGCCTGCTTCTGGGTTGGGTAGAAGAGAGGTGCTTAGGAAGGATGTATTGAGCTGCTGTCTAACTCTTTCTGTAAGCAAGGGCACAGGCCCCTGAGATAATGGTGGAAAAGCTCTCCTGTTTTCAAAAGTCCCTCAACGTGCAAGCCCCTTGGAGACAAAACACCTTCAGGATTTTAGAATCAGAGTTTTTTCTGGGCCGCAGGACAACCTGCTCTGGCACTCGCTCTGGCCTGGGCAGCTCTGGGCTCCTCTTGGTCAGTATCTGGGCAGCCTTTTAGAGAGCCTGGAAACCACAGCTAGCCCTTCCCAGAATGACTCGACATCCAATGTGGACTCAATTCCAGTCCCCCTTGGCTCCAGGAGGTCCGTCCAACAGGACAAGGCCAGGGCCACAGAGGCCCCAGATTTTCTCAGATTCACTGCTGACCAGGGGCAGCCATGCCAGAAATTCTGCAAAATGCAAGCACAAGCACTCTCAAGTGGTGGCTTCATAGTTCCCACAACCTCATCCGCCATACTTCATAATGTCTAGATGGAATGAGTTCATCTCAGACAGGAACACATTTTTCCTCCTGTGACTTCTCCCCTGACTCAAGTCTACAACCACTAGGAAACTGCTTGGGACAAGGCTGGGGCAAGGAGGCAGGGCCCCTGGGGTTGGGACCAGGGCAGAGCACCCTGCCCCGTGGAGCCTAGATCCTTGGCCCCAGCACCTCTAGAAAACATGGCTCCTCGGGCGCGGTGGCTCATGCCTGTGGTCCCATCACTTTGGGAGGCCAAGGCGGGTGGATGACCTGAGGTCGGGAGTTCGAGACCAGCCTGACCAACATGGAGAAACCCCGTCTCTACTAAAAATACAAAATTAGCTGGGCATTGTGGTGCATGCCTGTAATCCCAGCTACTCAAGAGGCTAAGGCAGGAGAATAGCTTGAACCTGGGAGGCAGAGGTTGTGGTGAGCCGAGATCACGCCATTGCCCTGCAGCCTGGGCAATAAGATTGAAACTCCATCTCAAAAAAGTAAAAAATAAAAATAAATAAAAATGAAAATTTATTGAAAACCTGGCTCCTCAAGGAGCCACATTCTAGACAGAGCTGGAGAAGTTGATGGGGCTTGGGTTTAAGTTTGCATTGTGACCTAGGCACCCTGGGAGATGGCACCCATGTGCCCAGAGCTCAGACAGGACTTTTCTGTCTGCCTCCCTCACCCAACACTTTGCACCATTGGGTAGAATGAATAGAGTTGTGACTGTAGACACAGGAGACTCAATAACCATTTCTTCACATCTGCTTGAGACCACGTGGCCTTTGCATCTTGCCAGGCATGAGTTATTCCTCTCTTAACCCGTGGAATCCATTGCCTGGCACGGCTTCCACGCCCTTGCACCATCCACATCCTCCCGTCCACATCCCCCCGTTCTCCAAGGTGGGCTCCATCCTACCTTCACCTCCTTCCTTCCCTACCCTGGAGCCCTCAGGGACCTCCTTTTATCTCTTGAGCTCTTAACTCTCAACGTCTGCACCAGTCTCATGTGGCAGCAATCCCCATTCAACATGTAACATTGTTTATCATCTCAGGTGGCTATGAAGGGCTTTTGCCTCTTCTATCCCCAAGCACACTTTTTTTTTTATTTAGTTATCATTATTTTTCTGAGACACAGTTTCAATCTGTCACCCAGGCTGGAGCGCAATGGCAGGATCTTGGCTCACTGCAACCTCCGCCTACCAGGTTCAAGAGATTCTCGTGCCTCAGCCTCCTGAGTAGCTGGGATTACAGGCACCCACCCCCATGCCTGGTTAAATTTTGTAATATTAGTAGAGACTGGGTTTCACCATGTTGGCCAGGCTGGTCTCGAACTCCTGACCTCAAGTGATCCAAAGGCCTTGGCCTCCCAAAGTGCTGGGATTACAGGTGTGAGCCACTGCGCCCAGCCCCCAAGCATACTTTAAACCAGCTCTGTTCAGTAGACTTCTAATGTGAACTACTTATATACTTTAGAATTTTTCAGCAGTCACATTTAAAAGTACCAAAAAGAGACAAAACGAGTTTTAATACATTTTATTTAACCCAATATATCATAAAAGCTTATCATTCCAATATGGGACTAATATAAAAATTATTAATTAGACATTTTACATTTTCTTGTACAAAGTCTTCGAAGTCTGCTGTGCATTTTATAGAAAGCTCTTCATCTGATTTAGATTTAATAATGACCTCTCCTTCTCTTCCACCTGCCCAATACCAAGCCAGAAAAGATGTAGCCCCACAAGCAGGGCATTCTGGGAACTGTAGTTCCTAGCTTCTCTCAGAGCCACAGAGAAGACCTTGGAAAGGGATAGTGGTGAAGAATTGACCACAGACAATCCGGCCCGTTATTCCATTGGGCGAGTGCTCCTAGAAGTATGTAGGAGCCAGTTGCCAGGTTGGAGGAACAGCAGGGCTGCACAGGGAGGGAGGGCAGTGGGCATGGCAGGGGACCCTGAGCGAGCTGACTCCCAGGGGCAGAAGGAAGAGGAGCCTCTGGTGGGGGTAGGAGAATAAGAGATGGAAGGGCACGGAAGGAGGAGAAAGGTGGGTTTCTGTGAGTCCCTAATGCATTCTGGACATACAGGTGCTCCAGTGTCATGAGGCGGCCAGGCCCGAATTTCAGTGACCCCACATTGGGGCGGGGTGAGGCTCACAGGTGTCACTCCCCCTGACTCTGGGTGCTAAGAGGAGCTGGGGCAAGGTGGTTGCCCCCAAGGCCTCAGATACTCTGCTTCAGTGCTTCAGTGTGGGTGGACTCAGAAGCCGTAGGGACCCCACGCCTCCAGAAGGCTTCCCAAGCAACTCTCCCATCAGCCTGGACTCCTGACTTCGATGCTTGTTCGCACATGCATGGACACAGCTCGTTTGCTGTGCTGCACGGGGCATGCCCCCACTCACAAGAAGCCCTTTGGGGTCAGAGCCCAAACTATCTTCTAAATCCCACAGCATCTTGGAAGGTGCCCTACACAGCTGTGCTGAAGGGAGCTGGGGTGAAGGCCAGGAAGAAAAGTTTGCAGGCATCAGCAGAGCCACTGAAGCTGCTCCTGTCACCAACAACCAAAGCTCTAAAAGAAAGGGGAGAAGTCCATCCGGGGCCCCTTCCCTCCTGCCCTGAGCAGCCAACCTGGCTCGTACAGAACTCAGAGACCCAAGAGACATCAGAGATTAGCCAGAGCCAGTCCTTAGGCTTTTGAAAGGAGCAGCACAAACACACATAGGTGTGGGGGCGTGAGGGGGAAGTAGGTGGTGGTGCTCCTGGCTGCAAGGCACTAAGAGCATGGGGCCACACTGCTGGTGCTCAGCCCCAGCAGGGGCAAGGCTCAAGAGGGAAGCTGGAGTGTCCTCTTGGACAGACCCCCACTGAATTAGATCACCTGCCTATTAATGAGGAGACCCCCTGACTGAGGACGCCAGCCTCTGACCAGTGGCTGAAACCCGTCTTCTAGGCATTAATCCAGAAGTTAAATGTACCATGAACCTTCTGGTCTTTCTTAAGAATCGTGGGATTTTTGGCCAGGCGCGGTGGCTCACGCCTGTAATGCCAACACTTTGGGAGGCCGAGGCTGGTGGATCACGTGGTCAGGAGACCGAGACCATCCTGTCTAACACGGTGAAACCCCCGTCTCTACTAAAAAACACAAAAAATTAGCTGGGTGTTGGTGGCTGGTGCCTGTAGTCCCAGCTACTTGGGATGCTGAGGCAGGAGAATGGTGTGAACCCGGGGGGCGGAGCTTGCAGTGAGCCGAGATTGTGCCACTGCACTCCAGCCTGGGCGACAGAGTGAGGCTGTCTCAAAAAAAAAAAAAAAGAATCGTGTGGGATTTTAGGGCTAGGCTGAGTTATGGTCTGAAGCTTACCTAGTCCAAGGCTGTCACCTCACAGATAAGGAAACCAAAGCAAACGTGGAGTCAAGCTGGAGGGGGGCCTGGTCTCCTCCACAGAGGCCTTTCCTTCTTCCCCACCCTCCCCTTAGTCCTCCCTACTGGCCCCCACCATACGTTCTCTCTTTCCTCCTCTCTCAGGGCTGGAGTCTTTTCCCTGATAGCCCATCTTCTAAGACACAGCGGTCCCCAGACGTTACTTGAGCAGCAACAGAGCAAGCGCGGAGTGCCTGATGCCTCCGAGAGCCTAATGAATGGCTCAGATGTCATGGGGGGGATCTGGAGAGGAACACACACAGGACAGAAAATCAGACCCCACGGGACTGTTGAGCCTTCCAGAGTCAGACCATGGTGTTTGAAGCAATGAAATAGGGTTAATTTGGCAAGGCTTGTCCCTGGGCAGTTCCCTCCCCTGCTCCAGTTTGTGCTTGCAATTCAAGTTTCTGGCACCAGATGGCAGCGTTGCTCTGTAATGAATGACGATAGAAACGTTTTAAAAGTCATTCATTCATTCATTCCACAAGTATTTACTGAGTGCTTGCGATGTGCCAAGCCCTTTTCTAGGTTCTTGGGATAGAGCAGTGAACTAAACACAAAAATCTGTGCCTCCTGTGAGCTTCATTGTCATGCAGGAATACAATGAATAGATGAGAAAAACATTTGGTGTGTCAGATGACAGGTGCTATGGAGAAAAAAAAATAAAGCAGATAGGGATGAAAGGAGAGCTGGAATGGGGGCATCGTGAAGTTAAAGGGGAGGTCAGAGACAATAAGATCAGGGAAACAGAGCTGGGCAGAGCAATGGAGGCTCTAGGCAGTGGGCGAAGCAGAGAATGTTTACATGGGAAGGGGCTTTAGAGGCGGCTTTGTTATATTTGACAGTTGGGGACACTGAGGCCCAGAGAGCTCAGTCTCAGGTGAAAAATCTGCCTCAGTTGAAATGACCTGCCCAAGTGAAAAATCTGGAGGCAGGCAGCCTAGAGTTTCAGGTCCACCATATCCTACCCCGCTGCCCCCGCCACCTCCTAAACCTACCTCAGTCCTCCCTCAATGCAGCAGGACTAGGAACTCACCAAACTCTGTTTGCTTTTTTTTTTCTGGACACATTTTCTAGCCTACCTTGCTATTACCATGTGCAGCTACCAAGTTCTGGCCAATGGCTATTGGGCAGGAGTAATGTACATCTATTCCAGGCCTGGCCCCTAACAGTTCCTGTATCATCTTGCATGTACTACATCCACTCCTTCCCCATCAGTGCAACTACAAGCACAAGACTCCAGAGCTCTAGGGAATGAGGATGTTGCTAAAAGAAGGGGGCCCTCTATGACTGCATGGAGATGAATACCCCATCACCATGCTTTGGACTGTGGTGTGACTGAGTCTGGTATGTTGAGCTATTGGGATGTGGGGGTTGTTTGTTATAGCAGCTTTCCTACCCTAACTAATACACCCACCATCACTGAACCCAACTGAATGCATAGTCCACCCAGCCTCAGCTCCCAACACTATGTGGAGGACATCTGATGCTTCTGTCAACCCCTTCTCTCTTTGCCTGGTCTGAAGCCCATCTAGTCCAATGCCATTACCTCACAGATAAGGAAACCAAAGCAAATATAGCTGGTCATAGCTCCCTTTATATTCCAGGAGCCAAACCAGTTCTTGGTGAAGTTCTTTCTTATGGTACCTCCCCACCATCACCCAGAGCTGGGCACATGACCCAGGTGGTCATTCTGAGCACACACAGCTGAGTCCTCCCAGCCAAGTGACTGGTTCAGGGATAGACACATCATGCAATCAGAGTCTTGCTTAAGATTCAAGCTATGGATGCTGGAAAGAGGATCTGTCTTCCTCTGAGATGCTGAGTGATGACCAAGAGAGTTGGAAGCTGCTGGAGCCATTGCCCAAGGATATGAGGAAGAAGCTGTTGCGGGAATCAAACTAACACCTAAAGGTGGCCGTAGAGCTGGAGAGAAAATCATACTCCACCATATTGTTGTTCCAATCTTGCCTGAAGTCAGGTCTTCCTTCAATTTCCCCAGTTACAAGGGCCAGTTACTTATCTTTTTTTTTTTTTTTTTTTGTGAGATAGAGTCTCACTCTGTCACCCAGGCTGGAGTGCAGTGGCATGACCTCGGCTCACTGCAACCTCCGCCTCCCGGGTTCATGCCATTCTCTTGCCTCAGCCTCCCGAGTAGCCGGGACTGCAGGCGCCCACCACCACGCCTGGCTAATTTTTTGTAGTTTTAGTAGTGACGGGGTTTCACCATGTTAGCCAGCATGGTCTCGATCTCCTGACCTCGTGATCCGCCCGCCTCGGCCTCCCAAAGTGCTGGGATTACAGGCGTGAGCCACCGCACCCGGCCAATTATCTTTTTAAAAATTTGATTCAGTTTGAATTTCTGTCACTTAGAGCACAAAGAGTTCTGATTAATAAATAATTATTGAACTAATGTTTACTGAGCCCTACTGCGAGCCAAAAAACTGGGATAAAATGGTGAGCAAATTAGACACCAGCCCCTAGGATCCCCTGTCCACCATAAACAAATATATGTGACAGGTGGGTTTGATGCCATTGAGAAGTTGTTGAGAAGTTGGGTCTCATTTTTCCACTTTCTAGGTTGCTGGCTTATCAAGATAAAGGAAGAAATATTTGCTTTTTCCTTTACCCTTCTGGAGCACCTGGCCTTTGAGTTCTTGAGGTTTGAGATTTCCTTATCACGAGGAGGAAAGTAACAGTCTCTGGTCTGTGTTTCCGGCTGAATGGAGAAGTTGCCAGGCCAGGTGGGCTGCCCCTGTGATTTGAAAGGCCTATGCCCCTTAGGAGGTGGTAAACAAGGTGTCAGTCAGATTTGGCCAGGGGAGGGCCATGGCCTTCAGGGCTTGTGAGGCTCTTTGGACTGAAGGCGAGAGGTGTTAGGGGTTTTGCAGGGGCACCAGAGATCTGCCCCCATCAAGTGCTGCAGCGGCAGGGCCCTGGATGGTGGTGGGGGCTGCCCTGTGCCTTGGAGAACTGGGCCCAGATGCCCGGGCTCAGGAAACTTGAGCAAGGCCCCCAGGTCAAGCCTGCCTCAAAGTTGCCCTAATCCCTCTACTGTCTCGTGGGCAGCACCGTGGACAACCATGGTTGACAAGAATAAGTCCCTACTATGTTAAAAACACATGTTTTCATGGGTGGCACAGACTCTGGAGTCTTTCTATAACCTTCTGCATCAACTTTCTATGACTTTGACAAAGGCAGGTTTTAGCCAGATGCAACTTAATGTAGTACGTTTAAGAAATGTAACATTTCTTGAATCCTGAATTTTGTGGCATGGTATCATTTGTAATATATTTAATTACAAATTGTTGCAAACTATGAGGGGAAATGACTGGGCTCCATGAATCTATATAACAGGAGGATCTGATCAATTCAGGGGCATAAATATCTTTTGCTCAGAGGGACTAGCTCCAGAAAACCTAGGATGCGTTTAGGCTTCAGTGAAATGGAGTTTAGTTCCTGAAATTTCTTTTTTACCAAGACAAATGGTAACCATCACTTAATTAGGTGCAATTGCTTTAGGCTCTCTTGAGCCTCCTTGTTCAACATCCCAGAGGAAGACAGACCCCCTCCAGCATCCACAGACCAAATTTAAAGCAAGACTCTTGTTGGTATCATCAGGTCACATGTCCCTCTCTGAACTAACCAAGCCAAGAGGACTGTGTACTTGGAATGGCCAGCCTAGATCACCTTATTCAATCCCCACGACCACCTCCTGGGGTAAATATCATTAGCCTTCATTTTACAGATGAACAACTGATGTGGAAATAGGTTCATTTACTCCTCCAAAGTTGTGATGGACAACCTCAGCAAAGTTATCTCTTCACAACCTTAGACTGGGTTGTGGGAGTGGGGATGGAAAAGATTCTGAGAAAGACTTTTCATCTCTGATCAAATAAGAAAAGCACATAAAGAGAGCTCTTGCCACATTGACCATCACCCTACATCCTGACTTTGGAAGGAGATTTAAGATGTGATATCTGGAGCTGTGGCAGCCGTCTTGAGACCATATGGGGATGAGGGAGAGAATTTAGAGACGTTGGCATCTTGGAGTTGCAAAGCCAACTTGAGAATTGCCTGCCTCTAGACTTCTTTTTTTTTTTTTGAGACTGAATCTTGCTCTGTCTCCCAGGCTGGAGTGCAGTGGCATGATCTCTGCTCACTGCAAGCTCTGCCTCCCGGGTTCTTGCCATTCTCCTGCCTCAGCCTCCCGAGTAGCTGGGACTAGCTAGCCTGCCTCTAGACTTCTTAGTAGGCAACCAGTCACTTTTATATTGTTTAAGTCCCTATTAGCTGAAGTTTCTGTTACTTCCAGAAAGACACATAGGCTCTGTTAGAGGCCCTTTGAGGGTTGGTGGGCTGGCATCATCCTTAGAGTACACGTGGGACCTAGAGAGGGTAAGGACTTGCCTGAGGTGTCCTGATGTGGAAGAATGTGCTCTCTCAGGGGGTGACTGAGCGACGGGTAGGTGGTTAGGATAGGGGAACCTCTGGGGCAGGGTGGGACAGTCTGGGATACCAAGAGAGGAGCAGCGAGCCCAGCAAGTGTCTCAACAGGAGGAAGCCTGCAGGCCTGGAGTTGGAGAAGGCACAGGGAAGGTTTGGGGGGACTTTGCCCAGAAGCACGCATGCAAACTTGCAGGTGAAACAACAAAGGCAGACCCTTCCAGCAGTGACTTCCCGTGGCTGTGCTACAGAGAGCCTGCAGGAAGGAAGGAAAGGCAGTGGCTGGGATTCAACTGTGACTACAAGGACCTAAATTTAGATCAGACATCCAGGAAGACACCAGGAAACCCGCTAACGATGATCTCTCACTCCATGCAATGCTTTGTCCTGTGCAGGCACATCCAGCCGCAGCTTCTCATTTGACCCCTGAATAGTGTTTTGTGGAAAGCAAAGGTGAGAACATCAACAATGGCACAAAGTCATGTGATGAAGCAAGGGCGAGAACCTGGTCCCATGAGCCCCAGTCCCATGAGGTCTCTCTTAGCCATCTCTCTGGACCAGCTGCAGTGCCGGCTTTGCAGTGCTGGCTTTCTGGAGGGGAAAACATGGCCTTGATTTGTAGCACTTGCTGATTTCCCTGGTGTAAATATTCCCACTGTGGCTGATTTTGTCAACGTTTAAACAACTTTCTTGAAAAATTGCTGGCATTTAACAATGGCTCTTGGAGCTGGTATGAATTTGCTCCAGCACACATTAGGCCCTGCCAGCCACATTCTCGCATCCAGTGTCCTGGCTCCCTGCCCTGTTCTCACATCCAACGTCTTGGTTAAGGCCCATGGGCCTCTCTCTCTTCTGACCTGACCCTGGCTTAGTGTTTTAGCTTTTGGCCCCATAACCTGAAGCTATCACGTGTCCCTGGTTTGCTGCCTCTGCTCCCCGGAGTCCTGACTCCTAAATTCCTGCCTCTGGTCCCTCTTAGTGCCCTGCTGGGTGGCTTGATGTGAAACCCATTCCCTCCTACCTCAGCCATGGCTGCCTCTGGCCATTGCCCACCTCCCTGGAAGGGCTCCAATGCTTCACCATAGGGGCTAAGATGCTACTCCATGACTTGGGAATGGAATGTCTGCATGGCTGCAGATGAAAAGGTCCTGGGGGCTCTGATATGGTTTGGCTCTGTCCCCACCCAAATCTCAAATTGAATTTCCACGTGTTGTGGGAGGGACCTGGTGGGAGGTAATTGAATCATGGGGGTGGGTCTTTCCCGTGCTACTCTCATGACAGTGAATAAGCCTCAGGAGATCTGATGCTTTCAGAAATGGGAGTTTCCCTGCACAAGCTTTCTTCTCGTATCTGCTGCCATGTGAGATGTGCCTTTCACCTTCTGCCATGATTGTGAGGCCTCCCCAGACACGTGGAACCGTTAAGTCCAATAAACTTTCTTTTGCAAATTGCCCAGTCTTGGGTACGTCTTTATAAGCAGCATGAAAACGGACTACTACAAGCTCCTTCTGAATTTCTTTCATTTTCTGAATGCCCCACTCTTCCTGCACAAGCTCTGAGACCCCCTTCAAGACTGGCTTCCCTCCCTCCTGCCTTCTTAATTGCCACCCTCTCCTCTACCTTGATTCATTTATTCTCTCTCCTTCACTGAGAGAGACGTTCCAATGTCCCAAGCTGACCTCCAGCTCCTCCGGCTCTCGGAGACCGTCTGTTTGTCCTAACCCTCCCCTCCAGATCCACCCGTCTGGGGTCTGTTGTCCTGTGCCCCAAACCTACTCAGTCTCCCCTGTCTGCCTTAAGGTCTTATCTCTGTCCCACGACCCAAATTCTAACCACTACTACCAGGGCTTAGGTCAGCCCCATCACCTCCCAATCCCACCCCTAAAGTCCCACTGGCACTTCCAGCACAACTCCTCAGCAAGCTCAAGTATCATTTCCTCCAGGAAACCCTCCCTTACCTCCTCCCCTCTTCTCTCAGAGCTGAGTGTCCTACCGGTGAATCCCATGCAAACCTTTATTGTGACTCCCCTCCTACTGAGAAACAGCCATTGGCTCACCCGTCTCTCCCATCAGGCCATGGTTTTGTGGGAGGAGGAGCTACGTCAGTCTGCCTTGGAGCTCAACACCGTGTTTGGCCCACGGTAGGTGCCCCACAGAAAACACAAGCGGCGTTGAGGGCTCCTGTGGTGAGTGGTCATCTCTCTTTTAGCATGCTAAAAGCACTTCCTGTGGGAGTACCTCCTAGCCCCTCTACTCGAGTGGAAGTTTCTCAAGGCCAGGACCCTGTCCCGTTCCTCAGGGCCCCTCCCCACACGTAGTTTCAGGCAGGCCCTGCTGCTAGGCCCCACAGAGAGGCTGGGCAGGGTCAGGGGTGTGCCCTGTTTCTCCAGGCACACTCGGTGGTTGACTGATTAGTCTCAAGAGGCAATTAAATTTAAGAGAGTGTTTTCACCTGCTCAGAACTCCTCACCCTATCTGATTATGATGTTATGCCCCTTGGAGGGCCAGAGAAGGGCAGTCATTAAAAGACAAACATTTGGGCTGGGCATGGTGGCTCACCACAGTAATCCCAGCACTTTGGGAGGCCGAGGCAGGCAGATCACTTGAGGTGAGGAGTTCCAGACCAGCCTGGCCAACATGGTGAAACCCCGTCTCTAGCAAATATAAAAAATTAGCCAGGTGTGGTGGCATGCTTCTGTAATCCCAGCTACTCGGGAGGCTGAGGCAGGAGAATTGCTTGAACCTGTGGAGGAGGAGGTTGCAGTGAGCTGACCAAGATCATGCCACCGCACTCCAGCCTGGGCAACAGAGCAAGACTCCATTTCCAAAAAAAAAAAAAAAAAAGACAAACATTTGAAGGAGCTGTGTGCTGTCTGGGAAGCCAGATGGCAGGACAGCCACTTCGATTTTTTGTTTTTATTTGAGACAGGGCTGGAGTGCAGTGGCGTGATCTTGGCTCACTGCAGCCTCAACCTCTCAGCCTCAAGCAGTTCTCCCACCTCAGGTTCCTAAGAAGCTGGAACTACAGGTGTGTGCCATCAGGCCTGGCTAATTTTTGTATTTTTTGTGGAGAGGGGGTTTCACCATATTGCCCGGCTGGCCTCAAACTCCTGGGCTCAAGCAATCCTCCCACCTCAGCCTCCCGAAGTGCTGAGACTATAGGTGTGAGCCGCCACGTGTGCCCCCCTCCTTTTTTTGGTACAGATGAGGTCTCACTATGTTGCCCAGGCTGGTCTGGAGCTCCCAAGCTCAAATGATCCTTCCACCTTGGCCTCCCAAAGTGCTGGGACTGCAGGCATGCACCACTGTGCCAGGCCAGGCCAGCCACTTTAAGCAGACCTCGGGTGTTTGAGGAAAGTGGCCAGGGACCCAGGCCAGAGCAAACTGCTTAGATGGTGTGTCTAACTCTACTGAGGCTCAGCTCCTGGGACGGTGGCTCAGTGAGTCCCACCATGGCCCTTCGAATGACCTGCCCCACCCTGGGAGCTGGCGCTCCACTGAGGGGTCAGAGGTCAAAGGGATCTTTGAATTCATCTAGGGGGCTGGGGACAGCTCATGAGGGTGAGGCAAGCTCTCTTCTGTGAACCCTCTACCCACTGAGCAGCCTCCTTAGCAGGGAATATGGACTCCAGCTCCCAGCTGGAACCCACGAGCAGAAATGTTCTTTTGGTTTTCCTGTTGGAATCCCACGAGCAGGAATGTTCTCGTGGTTTTCCTGTTGGAATCCTTCAAGCAGGAATGTTCTCGTGGGTTTCCTGTTGGAATTCCATGAAAAGTGCTTTCATTCTTCCAGGCTTGTGCCCCTGAAGTTTCAGGGGCATGGAGTCCTGGGGGATCCCCAAGCCTGGCCCCTCCCAGCGTTTGCCCTTGGCCTCTGGGCGTCTCATTAGCGTGGACACCCTCTGGAGGAGGAACTCTTCACCACATATGCTGTTGCCACCGCCAGGATTTCTGAGCTAAGCTATGGTTGTTTCTATCCTGCTGCTATAAACTGAGTCCACCAGAAAGTGGCCAGTCCTGATCTGGGGTGAGGAGGTAGGATGGGGTAGTGGTTTGAGGGAACCACAGTGCCTGAATCTGAATCTTAGCTACCCGCTAGCTGGCCATACCATGACCCAAGACGCTCTAAGCCTCCGCTTCCTCGTCTGAATGATAATAGAATCTATGCTGCAGAGTTGCTGATGGGAATAAATGAGATAACTCTCCTATTACCTGTCCCTGAGCCCAGGACCAGGCTGTACCTGCCTCACCTTGGTGTGGTCCAGCCACTCCCTGCCTTCAGCTGAGCCAAATTTCTCCTTTTTTCTTTTTGAGATGGAGTCTCACTCTGTCGCCCAGGCTGGAGTGCAGTGGCACCATCTCAGTTCACTGCAACCTCCACCTCCCGTGTTCAAGCAATTCTCCCATCCCAGCCTCCTGAGTAGCTGGGACTACAGGCGCCCGCCACCACGCCCGGCTAATTTTTGTATTTTTAGTAGAGACAGGGTTTCACCATATTGGTCAGGCTGGTCTTGAACCCCTGACCTTGTGATCCGCCCACCTCAGCCTCCCAAAGTGCTGGGATTACAGGCGTGAGCCACCACGCCTGGCCAAATCTCTCCTTTTCCTTCTCAATCCCTCATCCATCCCACAACTTCATATTCCTGGGACCCCTTCCTGCTCCCAAGAGCTCCAGCCCGGTGTCAAGGGTCACAGGCAGGTCCCCAGGGGCCCTACCCCTGACCCCACTCATGTGCAGATAACTCTCCTAGCATGCTTGGCTGGCTGAGGGACCTTCTTTGGGCCTCGGGTGTTTGAGGAAAGTGGCCAGGGACCCAGGCCAGAGCAAACTGCTTAGATGGTGTGTCTAACTCTACTGAGGCTCAGCTCCTGGGACGGTGGCTCAGTGAGTCCCACCATGGCCCTTCGAATGAGAGCGGCCAGGGGAGCTGCCCTACCCACTTCCCCTGCCCTCCTTCATCTTTGTCTACATCTGCATCCTCATCTTCATCCTCCTCATCCCAGCCTCGTCCTCCTCATCTTCAGCCTGGTCCTCCTTATCCCAGCCTCATCCTCCTCATCTTCAGCCTCGTCCTGCTCCTCTGGGCACTTGCATATTCACTTTCTTTCTGAATTCCACAAAATTCTAGTTAGGCAGTGGCGCATAGACCACCTTCCTCATTAGGAAAGAAACTGACACCCAGAAGGAATAATAATGCTGAAAGCACACCTTTTATGTTAATGTAAACATTTTTGGGATAGGTAAATCCAAAACCCTCACATGATGAATTGTTAAAGAAGTGTACGAAAAATTAGCCGAGCATGGTGGTGGGCACCTGTAGTCCCAGCTACTTGGGAGGCTGAGGCAGGAAAATGGCGTGAACCTGGGAGGCGGACGTTGCAGTGAGCCGAGACCGTGGCACTGCACTCCAGTGTGGGCTACAGAGCGACACTCGGTCTCAAAAAAAAAAAGGGGGAACAGTTCAGAGTCCTGCTCCCACCCCATCCCCTTCCACTTCCCCACCTCCCATGAGGTAACTTTGTTTACTGGTTTCTTCTGCATCTCCCCAGAATGTCCTTATGTAAAATCCGAGCAAAAATGACCACGTGGTCTGATCTCTCTGCTTCCCACCCAGATGGCAGCATGCTATACATGCGCTGTGCCATGCTTTTCCCCACAAGATCTCTCCCCATCAGCTCCTAGAGGGTGCCTTCATTTGTTTTATGAGCACTGACCACCTGCATTGAGCATGGCGGTCGGGCATTGTGCGTGACGGTCGGGCATTGTGCTAAGAGATCTACGTGGGTTACCTTATTTAATCATCACACAAACCTAAATGCAGAGTGTGCTAGAACCATCCCCCTTTACAGATGAGAAAACTGAGGGCTGGAGAATTTGCATAGTCCAGGTCACATGCCGTCAGATTCCAGAAACAGCAATGTCATCCTTGCTGCCACGAGGTTCTAGAAAGGCCAGCCTCTTGATTTTTTTTTTCTTTCTTTTTTTTTGAGACGGAGTCTCGCTCTGTCTCCCAGGCTGGAGTGCAGTGGTGCAATCTTGGCTCATTGCGACCCCCACCTCCTGGATTCAGGCAATTCTCCCTGCCTTGGGCTCCTGAGTAGCTGAGACTACAGGCGTACACCACCATGCCTGGTTAATTTTTGTATTTTTAGTAGAGACGGGGTTTCACTATGTTGGCCAGGCTGGTCTCGAACTCCTGACCTCAGGTGATTAGCCCGCCTCAGCCTCCCAGAGTGCTGGGAATATAGGTGTGAGCCACTGCGCCAAGCCCCAGCCTCTTGATTTTTTTCCAACCCTCACTGGGTGGTTTGAATGCAAATGTTAATCGGGTTCAGCTGAAAGCCACAGTTGAACCAGTGACCTTAGATTGTTGATTAACACACCAATTGCACCATTTCACCAATCACAAAAGGAACAGGTCAGAATGCTATCTAAGTGGTTACAGATATGTGTCATAGTTTCACCAGATTCCCAACGTGTACAAATGGTTATCCTTATTTCCTGGATGAGGAAAACAAGGCCCAGCAAATTTAAGCCAGGATTGCAGCTTGGGTCTTGGGACTGCTTCTCAGTGCCCCCATGGTTGGCTTCCCTTCTCCTACCTTGGCCCCTGAGATGGGGGAGGGGTTGGCTGCCAGGGCCCCTATCTGGGGGGAAGGTAGTGGGGTGGGCCTGGCTCCCCAGACGGCCACAGTGGAGGCAGGGCAGGCACTGGGTCAGCCCAGGTGGGTGGGAGGAGCCCATGTGGGTGGGAGGAGGTGCCATTGAAGGCTGGTGAAAAAGGGGTGAAGCGCTGTCACTTCCTTCCCAACTTGGGCCTCCTGCAACAGAAGGGCCCCGAGCCCTTGTGGTGATCCTGAGGGCACTACGGCAGCTGCTGAAAGTGATTCTCAACCAGGAGCTGGCCGTGAGGGGCAGCCAGCATCATGGCCTCTCCCTGGTTCCCTGCTTGCCCTAGATGTGTGTTAAGGGCTCCGGGTGGGCCCTAAGCCCCAGCCACTGGCTCATCTGGCAGCCACTGTGCTCCTCTGGGCTTGGCTTGACCATCCCATCAAAGGAAAAGCATGGCATGAGTGGGAAGGCTTAGGGCTTGGCAGGAGACTGACCTTGGCTCTCAGAGTGGGGAGCCCTGGAGCCAGGGAAATCTAGCAGGAGAGATGGCCTCAGGTCCTTCAGGGGTCCAGGATATGGTCAGCACCGGGGGTGCCACAAGTGGGCCAGAGTAGTCTCAAGGCCCATCCAGCTTAGGGACATACAGATTTCTTCTCTCAGACTCCTCTGCCTGCCCCCTCTGTTCTTTCCAGCATTCACAACCCTGCCTCTCCCCGCAGAATGCCTAACTCCACACCACACACATTAAAGCTGCCATCTGTACCACCCTCACGGTGTGCCAGGCATCCAAGTATTTTACACACACACACACACACACACAATGTCATCAATCCTCACAATACCCAAGTGAGGAAGGTATTATTACCATTACTCCATTTTACAGATCAGAAAACTGAGAAGTGAAGAGTGTAGGGAAGTCTGCGTGGCTCCGGCCAGGCTGGTGCTGGAGGACCTCTACCTTCTCACCCCCAAGGACGTGGGCATGGTGTTGATGGAGAAAGGAAATGGCTCACTCTGGGGGGTGTCCCTCATTCTGGTCCTCTTGAGCAGTCACTCTTCCATCTGTCCTGATGGTCATGGCTGGGAATCATGGCTGGGAATGGGGTCAACAGAGAAGAGCTTCCTCCGTCTTCTTCCTCCTTTATGTCTTTTCATCTCTGCCCACTCTCTACATCTTTTCCTTTCTCCCTTCTCACTTTATGTTTCTTTCATCTGCATTTCTCCTTCTCTCTCTGCCTCCTCTCTCTCTCCCCGACACCCCCGCCCGCAGGGTCTCGCTCTGTCACCCAGGCTGGAGTGCAGTGGCACAAACAGGCTCACTGCAGCCTCGACCTCCTGGGCTCAAGCGATCCTTCCACCTCAGCCTCCCAAGTAGCTGGGACCACAGGTGCACAGCACTACACCCAGCTAATTTTTAAAATTTTTTGTAGAGGCAGGGGTCTCACTATGTTGCCCAGGCTGGTCTCAAACTCCTGGACTCGTGCCTCGGCCTCCCATAGTGCTGGGATTACAGGCGTGAGCCACCTCTGCCCTTCAGCCCCAGCCTAGGCAGTCGCACCTGGCCTGCCCCCTCTCAGCCCTGTATCTGCCTCTGGGTGCACCCGCTGCACAGAGCATCCCAACCCATGGACTTGGGAGATGGATGGCTATCAAGCAGCCATTTTCTCTGTGTGTGACTTCTCGCACTCTTCTATTAGGGATGCCCCACTGCCCTCATCACACTGGGACCCCGAGGGCAGGGTTTGTGCCTCTCTCACCAGTTGGAGACACTACCCCCTCTCCTCGGATCCTCTCTCTGCCCACTTACCCTTCCTTGTTTCACTGGCTATCTTTTGGACCCTCTGTATCTGGGGCTGTGTGCTTGGTGTTGGCCAGCACAGAGCAACAGGGGCCCAGACACACCCAGAAAGAGCTCCCTGGAGGGCAGAAACGCAAGCCAGGGAAGAGGTCAGCCTTGCAGAGTGTTGCTTTTTTGGCTTTTCTGAAAGTTGCGAAAATGTGGCTTTGTCTGAGCAAGTTAAAACAAAAAAATCAAAGGTACCTCCCACAGATGATACTGTTGCTCAGGCTCCTGGAGCCACAGTTGGTAGACAAATAACACATAAAAATAGCCTGTGTTTCCCAATCTTATGGCCTCTGGGGGCTGCAGGGAGAGGCCTTGGCTGAGCGGGGTTTTCTGGCCCATTGTTTGCCTGCCCTGGGTTAGGGGTGGGCGTGGGGGCTGTTCGTGGGCACAGCAATTCCCGGTCAAAGAATGGAGGAGGGAGAGTTCTTGGCGAGGATGAGCAAGATAACGCACACTTGAATGGAGTAGCTGTTTGATGTTTATTTTTCCTTTCCCAGGCCAAGAAATTTAGCACACTCCATTTTGAACTTCAGTTTCCAGCAACTTTTTCCCCCAGCCTTTTCTTTTTTCTGAAAGTGTGCAAGGAAGACTGAGATACAAGGTCTTATTTCCATCTGGGCTCTGGCCCAGGAGCCTCGACCAAAAAGTTACTTAAGTCATATTTCCATCATTTGCAGATGGCTGTGTATTTATTTCTCACCAAAGTAAAATCCCAAATGGGCTTCAGATATTTGCACGAGTCAAAACTGCTTCCTCCTGGCAGGGCTAGAAAAGGGGCTTTGATCCTTCTGAGAAAACAGAAATGTTGGCCCTGGCCCAGTGAGGATGGTGCATTTAGGGGTTCCCATAACTACCCAAGATCCAGGCCCTGATGGGGGGAAGTGAGCTCTGGGGGCTAGAGGAGCCATATCCCTGAGATGGGCACAGGGCTTTGAGAAGCAGGCTAGAGACAGCTGAGTGATGAGGGCAGAAATCAATGCAGGTGGAGTCACCGAGCAGGTGAGTGGCCCAGAGTAACCCTCTGGAGTACCAGCCACCATCTGAACTCTGTGAGCAAGTCTGTGTGTGGAGGAAAAGCCGAACTGTGGAAAATTACGTGGGGAGAAACTGCCGCTCCCAGACACAGGGCCTGCTGTTAGGCCTGTGTTGTCGGCCCCGTCCCTTTCTTTGCACCCTCATCCCCAGGGCGCTGAGCCTGGCACAGGGAGACAGCCATGGCCTGAGTGCCCAGGCTGGTTCATCCCTGGGTCAGGAAGGGCAGCCCGGTTTGTGCTGTGGCAGTGCCTCTCCCTGCCACCAGGGGCGCCCTCACCTCCAGGGCAGAAATCCATTCAGGACTCACTGTCCCGCTCCCCACATCCCACCTCCTGGCTCTTAGGAGGAGAAGGTCTGAGTGAGCATGGTGAGGGCCTCTCCGAGTAGGGGAGGACCCCTTAGGGCTGAGGAGGGCAAACTGAGGAGGAACCACAAAGGTGAAGAGAATGGCAGCAAGCAGAACGCCAAAAGCTGGCTTTCCAATCGCTTCTCTCCTCTCCCCATTCCTGTTGCAGTTTGTGGATGTCCAGTGCACATCTGCATCGCTCCCTCTGCTTCTTGGCTCTCGTTTTCCTCTGTCTTGGATTCAGGCATCCCTTGATCTCTGTCAAGTGAATCCTACGTTCCTGTTGCCATGCATTATGAAACCTCAGATGTGTTCCCATAGCTCTGGGAAGGGGCATGTGAGCCCCCAGGAGAGCTGAAGGCTGCATAGAGGAACAGACCCTATGCATGGATGAGGCAGAATACTGCGAATGTCACTGTGCCACTTCCAGAACTTTCCAGGGTTCCTCAGGGCTATCCTTCCTGAAACCCTTTTCTCAGCCCCCACACAACTCCTCTTAGGCTGGGGATGTCTTGCCATCACTCTCACTACAGGGCCAGAGCTGGACCCTATGCCCCACGGTCTGAATTTCTGGGTGGGGCCCCTGTAAATTCAGCACTACTTTGCAGGGAGCTGGGACTCAACGTCTCTCGCCTCCTGCTTGGTTCTTCCCGGTTCGCGTCTCTGGCTCTCTTTGGCTCTTTTCTCTCCAGGTCGGCCAGCAGGCCCTCCTCCCCACCCCGTCCCCTCCCTCTCTCCCCACATCTTGGCTCCACGCTCTATTTTCCTTTAGGACTTGCTTTCAAAGAGCACCAAGTTGGCCGCTAGCGTCTCTGGCCTGGCCCACCTTAAAGCCTGACCCTGACTCATGGTCCTGGTCCCGACAGGACGTGGTTCACACCGGTTTAGAAAACTCTGGACGGCAAAGTCACAAACCATCTGCACCCTCTTCTTCCGCCCCAGACGTTATTTATGTGTGTGGCTTTGTGTTCGTTGCTAAATGCGGCCTGTGTGAAGGCTGTTAATTAACCCTTTGAGAAATGCGCTTCCCATCGGGGCAGGGACAGGAACAAGGAGCATGTTTCTAATCACCGAAGATTTATCCTGCTTCAGACGAGGCGTTTAATGAAGGCAGGGGAAGGGGCTGGAGGAGATGCCCTCCGAAGCGGTTTAAAGAAAGCCGGTTTTGTGCACACAGATTGTCAGAAGGGCAGGAAATTCTAAATCAACTGTGCTCCTGGGCCTCACTGAGGGGACAGGAGGTGCATACAGGGAGGGGGCGGGGGCCTGTGGGGTCGGGGGAGGTCTAGGGGCACAGGCCGGCTATCAGGAAGCGGGGCCAGGCAGCTCTCCTGGGATGAGCTGTGTAGTCACTCATCCCTTCGGCCATCTGTAAAATGGGACTGTGTCTCGCCTGCCTCCTCCCTCCAGGGCATCCATGGAGGGGACTGTGGAACACAGTTGGAGGAGCCACTTATAATACAAACAGTCATCAAAGAGTGACCGTGCTGTGGGTGCCTTGGGAGGTGGGTGGGGGTGACAAAGTGAAAAGAGGGACTTTCCTTCCCAGTGAGCGAGGGTGAGCTCTGGGGCCAGGTGTTCATAAGCTTTCCAGGAGGGCCCTCTAGTTCCTCACCTGTAAAGTGAGAGGCATTCTGGAATCTTCACAGCTGGCTGTAGGATTATGGGTTTCCTGACATTGAAAACAACCTTTCTCCTGAAAAAGGGGAAATTCAGTTTTGGGTTTCACTCCCCCTTAGTTTTCCAGCCCAAGGCGCATCACGGTTCCCACCCTTCCCAGATGCACTGAGGGTGGTACTGGCTGGAGGGGTTGGGGGAGGAGGGCAAGCGGGAAGTCCCAGGACATCCCAGCTGGGCGTGGGGCTGAGGGACAGAGTGGGCCACCGAAGCCCGCTGATATTTATAACTGCGACTTTTTACATTCTGTATAAAGGCATGCCTAAAAAGCACCATTGAGGGAGGGCTCAGACGCCTGCCCGCACTCAGCCAAGCTTCCTGTCAAAGCCGAATGAGCCCAGAAAACAAAAAAGTGTATTCACAGCTCTGAGCCTTCCCCGCTTCCCAGGCTTATTTCGCTTGAAAATACTCAGAGTTGGAGGGAGAAAAGGAAGAGGAAACAGAGTCCAGCCTGACTCCCTAGGGACCGTGTATCTGCTGCAAGGTTGTGTAATCCCTCGGAGCCACACATTTGCCAACTTGTAATGTGGTTGTGAGGAGGAGGTGAGAAGATAGGTAGCAAGAACAAGGTCAGCAGGAGATGCATGAGTGAGCTCCCCCTCCATCCCCCTCTTCCCTCCTCCCTCCCTCTCCTCCATCCCTCGCTTCCACCCCTTTCTTTCCTCTGCCCCAACCAGTCTCTCCTGAGGTCTGCCATATCACCCTCTCTGCTGCATCCCTAAGATGCCCAGATAAAACCAACCTAATATCTTTCAATGATCTGACCCAGACAGGCCCACACAATAATGAACCCTATGGTGGACGGAACCCAGATATCCCTATTTCAGCCTGCCGCATAGACAGTGGAAGCGTGCGTGTTTCAAGTTTGTACTTAGTTGGCTGTGCCTTAGCAAGCTTCCAGGGATTCTCATGCAAGCTGAAGTTTGAGGACCATTGTACTGGAACTTGCGAATGCTCCCGAAGCCTTCAGGGAATTCATCCAGAGGTGAGGATGGGGGAGGGCTGATGTTTCCCATTTGGAAGTAGCTCCTGGGGAGCCCTTTGCTAGGAAGAGCACCTGCTTCTGGCCACTTCCTCCCTCTCTGAAGCTTCCCCCAGTGCCTCTTCTCAGGGACCCAGGAAGCCTGCTTTCCACTCCAGGAGTCAGGATGGAAGCTGCCTCTGGGATGTCCACACCCCTACTGGGCGTCAGGCTCCTGGCTCCCTTCATGGCGGGTCCACCTCATCAGTAGTGAGGTGGGGAGAGGAGTGAGAGAATGTCTCCAGTGTTTCTCAATCACAGTCCCCTGCCCCAGCTCCCCACCCCAGGACAGTAAAGCTACTAGTGTCCCTGGCACCTAGTATTTCCTAGCGAGGGCATGTGTCTCAGTAGAACTTTCTGTATTGATGGAGATATTCTGTATCTGTGCTATTCAATACAGTGGCCAAGAGCCACCTGTCGCTACCTACTGAGTACTTGAAATGTGACTGGAGGTCAGGCTCGGTGGCTCACATGTATAATCCCCGCACTTTGGGAGGCCAAGGGGAGTGGATCACTTGAAGTCAGGAGTTCAAGACCAGCCTGGCCAACATGGTGAAACCCAGTCTCTACTAAAAATACCAAAAGAATTAGCCAGGTGTGGCGGCACGCACCTGTAATCCCAGCTACTCAGGAGGCTGAGGTGGGAAAATCGCTTGAACCCGGGAGGCAGAGGTTGCAATGAGCCGAGATTGTGCCACTGCACTCCAGCCTGGGTGACAGAGCAAGACTCCATCTAAAAAAAAAAAAAAAAGTGACTAGAGTGACTGAGGAACTGAAATATGAATTTTCTTTCCTTTAAATTCCTTTAAATTTAAATGGCTGTGACAGGCTCGAGGCCACCATATTGGACAGTGAAGTTCTGGGAGCTCCTTCGATGCCTTGGCCTCTGAGGCCTTCCTTCCCTGCATCCTCGGCATCTGCTCCAGCCCTGTGGAGTCCTGTCCCATTACATAGAGGGGAAACTGAGGCCTAAGAGAGGAGGTACTCTGCCATGGATAGGAAGCGAGGGTAGGACTGGACCCCACCCCCTCCTCTGCCTTCCAGCTGCCCAGGCCTCTGGCCAGCAGCCCCATTCGACCCTGGCCTCTGGCCGAGGTGTGGGAAGTTGAATGTGATGAAACCCAAGACCCCTTGGCTGGCGCCCAGCTGTGGTTTTGCACTTGAGCTGCAGAGCTGGGTGGAGGCGGCTGGAGAGGACTGTCAGAGGATGGGAATTCGGGTGGCCTGCCCAGCAGGCCCTGTGAGCAGGAGCTGTTCCCAGGGGGTTTCCAGGCCAAGCAGGCTTCCAGGTTCTGTTGGTGTCTCCTGGCAGTGGAGGGCCTTGAGTGACCCAGATTCTCCTAGATGCCCCACTGTGGAGAGGGACAGAGAGGGGACCATGGAGGTGAATGAGCATGTGTAGCTGTGTGTAGTCAGTGAGTGGAAGTGGGGAGGGCAATAGCATTGCCTTTTCTAGGGAGGAAACTAGCCAGCTTGCTCCACCCTCCCCACCATCACCACCAGCTACGTAATTTACAGGGCCCAGTGCAAAATGAAAATGCAAGATCCCTTGTTCAGAAATTATTAAGGATTTCACATAACATGGGAGCATTAATCCAAGTGTGGGGACTTTCTGACAGCAGGGCCATGTGCAGCTGCCTTGGTCACTAACCTGTGAAGCTGGCCCTGCCATGAGCACCTTCATCCTTTGAGTCTCAAAAGAACAGAGGATAGCCAGGCTTACTTTGGGAGGCTAAGGCGGGAGGATCGCTTGAGGCCAGGAGTTCGAGGCCAGCCTGGGAAGCATAGCAAGACTCCGTCTCTACAAAAAATTTAAAAATTAGCCTGGCATGGCAGCATATACCTGTAGCCCCAGCTACTCAAGAGGCTGAGACAGGACAGCTTGAGCCCAGGAGTTTGAGGTTTCAGTGAGCTATGATTGCAAAACCCTATCTTTGGGCCAGACATAGGCAAAAGCCGGCCAATTCTTCCACCCCCAGCCCCATCAGGGCTTCTGGAGACCTACGGAAATGGTTCCAAGTCTCCTCCAAGACACATACTCCATCCCGCCGAGTCTTCTCCTAGTCTGGCTAAATGGCCTTAGGCTGGGGAAGGGAGATGGTTCAGCACATGCCCTGATCCCTGCCCCAGTCAAGGAGGGGGACAGCCAGGGAATGATAGCAATGCATTTATCCAGCGTTTCCTGCATGCCAGGTGCCTTGCTAAGGATCCCACCTGTATTATCTCATTCGATTTTCCTAACACTATGAGGCAGATAGTTTTGTTTGCTTCCTTTTGTTTGCATGGAAGGAAGGGCTTTCTGGGGTAAGAACAATGTTCCACGTCTTGACTGTGTGGTTATTACATGGGGGTATAGATTTGTCAAAATTCATCAAGCTGGGCACATAAAATCTGTGCATTTATTGTATGTAAATTATCCCTCAATAACTTTATTGAGGTGCATTTATTAAGGAAACGTATTTTTTTTAAAGTAAGGCACAGAGACTTTGAGAACTTGGCCAAGGTCAAATTCCTAAGGGATAGAGCTGGAATTTTAACTTAGGTACTCAAGAGTGGTGCCATGCCTGTGCAAAGACCTGGATTGAGGAGTCAGAAGGATAAGATCTTAGACGCAGTGATTTCTTGTTCTTGAGCAAATTACAGGGCCTCTCTGAGCCTCGGGTTTCTCATCTGTAAAACAGGAACAAAGATAGTACCTGTGTTACAGGGTCATGGTTTAGTGCTGTCAGGGACATGTTGGAAGGGGGAGGACCCTGGGGAGCCTGCACAGGGTGCTGCTTATGTCCTGCTGTTCACCCTGTAGGCTGGGGGCAAAGCTAAGGGGCAGCCTCTCATGTGGCCGCCCTCTTCTTCACCTTTATCAGCCCAGGGCCCTGCCCTACTACGAGGAAGCAGGTGGCATAGTAGGTCATGGCTGGTGCAGGACCCAGGGCAGCAGGGGTGGCATACAAGGTTTGGGGTCCTGCCTTGGTGGGGAGGTCTCTGATGAGCTTCTATCAGGGGGAACTGATTCAGGATTTAGAAATGTGGAGGATGGCGGCCAGGCGCGGTGGCTCTACGCCTGTAATCCCAGCACTTCGGGAGGCCAAGGTGGGCGGATCACCTGAGGTCGGGAGTTCAAGATCAGCCTGACCAACATGGAGAAACCCCATCTCTACTAAAAATACAAAATTAGCTGGACGTGGTGGCACATGCCTGTAATCCAGCTACTCGGGAGGCTGAGGCAGGAGAATCGCTTGAACCCAGTAGGCAGAAGTTGCGGTGAGCCAAGATGGCACCATTGCACTCAGGCCTGGGCAACAAGAGTGAAACTCTGTCCCTAAAAAAAAAAAAAAAGAAATGTGGAGAATGGGGCCGGGCACTGTGGCTCATCATGCCTGTAATCCCAACACTTTGGGAGGCCGAGGTGGGCCGATCACTTGAGGTCAGGAATTCGAGACCAGCCTGGCCAACATGGTGAAACCCTGTCTCTACTAAAGATACAAAAATTAGCTGGGTATGATGGTGCACACCTATAGTCCCAGCTACTCAGGAGGCTGAGGCATGAGAATCGCTTGAACCTGGGAGGTGGAGGCTGCAGTGAGCCAAGATTGTGCCACTGCACTCCAGCCTGGGTGACAGAGCGAGACTCAGTCTCAAAAAAAAAAAAAAAAAATGTGGAGAATAGGAGAAGGTACTTGGAGGGAGTGTGCTAAAGACCTTGTCTTTCTTAGAAGGAGGATGAAGTTTGCTGTAAACTATTAGAAAAAAATATCAAGTTAAGAATGTCTTGGCCAGGCAGGGTGGACTCACACCTGTAATCCCAGGTGTGAGGAGGGAGAGGCAGGAGAATTGCTCAAGGCTAAGAGTTTGAGACCAGCCTGGGCAACATAGCAAGACCCCATCTCTTAAAAAAAAAAAAAAAGAAACAGAAAAAGAATGTCTTAAAAATTAAGGGTCTCCACTAAAAGAATATACATAGAATGTGTTACTTCTGCCCCCTGACCTCACCTCGTCCACGTGACCTCCCAATACTGGGCTGGGCTGTGTTTATATATTTACCTGTGGGCTCCTCTCCACCCTAAGGAGCTTAAGTTGTGTTTATCACTTTGATCTCCCCACCCCTGCCCAGGGCCTGACACATACTAGGGGCTGAATAAATGCTGGTAGGTGAAAGGCTTAGAATTGGGGTTAGACTTTTCTACCCCAAAGACTTAGGCTCAAACTCTACCAAACTACCCCAGGGGTGGGCCTGACCCATTGCTCAGGTGGGAAAGTGGCTCTGGGCTCTGGCCTCTTCCTGACATAGGCCAGCTCCAGCAGCTATACTCCTCTAAGTTCTGTTTTTGGGAAAACTATGTTGTTTTTATCCCCAAGGAGCCACCTTGGTCCCCAAATCCTGATAGTACCTCCATCAGTAGAGTAACACATTTCATGGATGAGAAAGTCAAGGCTCAGAGAGGTTAAGAGACTTCCCCATGGACACAAAGCAAGGTATTGACAGAGCCAGCCCAAGAACTCAGACCTCCTGGCCCCAGTCCAGCTCCACTACACACCCCATTGCCACTAATGCTGTCTCAGCCCCCAACCCCTAACGCCCACCTCAGTAATGGAGCCGGGCTGGGTGGAGTTGGCTGCTGAGAGGCTGGAGGCTTGGCTTGCCAGCGGCTCCTGGAAATTGGGCCGTTTTCCTGGGGCGGAAATGAGAAGCAGATGTGGCTCAGAGCTGGAGTGCAGACTCATGCCGTGTCAGGGGGCTCAGGTTACATGGGAGGACACGTGACCGAGGTTCCAAAAACAGCCTGAAACGCCCAAAGCCTACAGTGGGATCCAGCCTGGGCCTGGGGAGCTCAGTCCCACCCCGATCACCTCCTGATAGCCCCCTGAGAGCCTCGAGGAGAGGGTGAAATGGAAGGCGATGGGGTGAGCGAGGCCCCGGGCCACTGTGGCTTTTCGCTCCAGCTCTGTGTGTAGGGTTGTTTGAGCCCCTGCACCAAGTCCCTGTCTTTACAAAGACACCTAGGAAGGGCAAGACACCTTCATATGGGTTACCAGCAGCCTCCCTGCCCAGGGCTGGCTTGATGCCTATGCCCAGGCCACCAGAACACCTTTTGCAGTCTTAAGTTGCACCACTTTGCTCCAAATCTTTGGGGTAAGGGATTGATCCTGCTCACAGTTCACGCTTCTCTCGGAAACCATCAAGTCTTATGCAGTATTCAGGCAGCCTCTATGGAGTGGAGATGAATATCAACCACTTCCAAACTGGCAGAGGGAACTGGACCCAAGGGGAAAGGGGTGAGGCAGGATTCCGGAGAGAGCGAAGTCCTGGCACAGGTGAGGAGTCCAGGAACAATCTGGCAATAGTATCACTTGGCAGAGGGATCTCTGATCTGCGCAGCCTGTAAGTAAGTCTCTCCCTTGACCAATGGAGCAGGGCCCCGTTCATTTATTTATTCAATAGATGGTTCTTGCATACCCACTGTGGCCAAGGCAGTGGCTAAGCCCTAAGGATCCAGAGGTGACTGAGCATGAACTCAGTCTCCAGGACCTCCCCAACTGCCAAGGGAGCCCCCACAAAAACCAATGAACAGCTTTAGTGGATGGACTGATTGCCTGAACATTAAGTGCACACCATGTACCAGCACCCTGCTAGGCTCATAGGAGCCACCGGTGAACAGAATAGGTAAAGACCCTGACCTAGTGAAGCTGACACTTTTTGCAAGGGAGATGGCGTGTAAAAAATAACAAATTAAAAATCGGTTAAATAATATGTTTAGAAGGTGATGCATGCTATGGAAAGAAAGAAAAGTGGGGCAAGGGGAGGAGGGCCAGGAAGTAGGGGCTGGTTACAGTGGTGCCCAGGGCGGGGAGGCTGGGCTTCCCTGAGAAGGCAAGACTGCAGCAAAGACATGAAGCTGGCGAGGGAGATGAGCATGGTGTCTGGGGACGTGCCAAGGCCCAGAGAGAGGAGGGGCCTGCAGTGTTCAGGGCTTCAAGGAGGCCGGTGCAAGCTGGGGTGGAGAGAGAACGGAGGGTAGGAGCGAAGGTCCAAAGGGAAGGGGGACCAGAGAGGGAGGAGTTGGAGGCCACTATACAGTTTTAGCTTTGACCATGAGTGAGATGGGAGGTGCTGGAGGGTTGTGAGCAGAGAGATGTGTATTGACTGGCATTTTCAAAGGATCATTTGGGCTGTTGGGTCCACAGCCGACTGGAAGGAGAAGGGGGCAAGGGCAAGGGGCAGTCGGGAGGCGACTTTGACAGTCCAGGCCAGAGGTGAGGGTGCTGCAGCCAGGCAGAGGATGGGAGAATTGCCTTGAGAGAAACTTGAACATGGTTCCACGGTAACTTGAAGAAGGGAACGATAAACTCTGACTAAGGACACTTTCCCTAGGGAGGTGACTCAAGCAGGATCTTGAAAAATGAGTTTAGCAGGACTGCAAGGAGCTAGAGCATTCCGACCCTGTGTGTGACGGGGCCGAAGCCAGAGGGCGCCAAGCCCAGGAGGGGAACCCTGCAATGCTCACCTCGGCTGCAGCTGGGTGCAGGGCACTTGGGCCAGGCCAGGGAAGGATGGGGCTTACTGCTCTGCCCAAGGGTGTGATCCTGTGGGCACTGGGGAGTTGGTGACAGGTTTTTCAACCTGAGGCTGCAAATCCACGAGACCCACTTTCCAATCAAGATAAGTCCCCCTGTTGCCATGAGGGGGTTGGAGGCAGGTAGAGACAGGAGGAACAGGTGGGAAGAAGAAGATAAGCCCCTGCCCGTCGCAGTGTTAGAGAGAGGGAGGGGTAGTTAGAATAGAGGGCCAGAGGATGAGAGATTGATGGAGAGAGGCCTGTCTCTGTCCTGGGGAAGAGGATGAGTCAGTTTGGGGTGGCTGCATTGGAGATGCCTTTGGGACATCAGACAGAGTCCTGGAGCAGCTGACCAAGGTGTCTGGAGCTCAGCAAAGGAGACTGAGCCCAGATACCCATCTAAGAGCCTGCAGGGACAGGAGGCAGTAGAAGCTGTAGAAGTCTGGCTGGGCGCAGTGGCTCATGCCTATAATCCCAACACTTAGGGAGGCCAAGGTGGGCAGATCACAAGGTCAGGAATTCAAGACCATCCTGGCTAACAACGTGAAACCCATTTCTACTAAAAATACAAAAATTAGCCGGGCGTGGTGGCATACACCTGTAGTCCCAGCTACTCAGGAGGCTGAGGCAGGAGAATCACTTGAAGCCGGGAGGTGGAGATTGCAGTGAGCCAAGATCGTGCCACTGCACTCCAGCCTGTGCAACAGAGCGAGACTCTATCTCAAAAAAAAAAAAAAAAAAAGAAGTCCACCAGCCAGGGGCATCTCCAGTTGCTGATTTTTTTTTATCCTGAGGAAGATCTGATTAAAGGTAGCGCTCCCTCCTCTTTGCCTCATTCCCATCGCCTTTGAGAGAAAGGGTGAGAACAATCATCTTGAGAGTAAACAAGGGATTCCCCTGGAGGCTCCAGAAGCGGGTGGGTCCCCTTGGATAATACTGAGAAGTCACAGGCAAGGGTTCCCTGAACAGGCCCCATTTCAGCCCTAGGGTATTTGTGGTGTATCTCTAGTGTGTTTGGGGTCTTGGAATCAGCTTGTCTCTGGGTCTCTGCATGCAAGTGTGTGTGCTTCAGGTATGCGTGTGTTATAGAAATAGCAGTTATAAAATAGTAAAGGGATGTATTTTCACTTTCTATAATTCTCGTTCTCCTGTGGCCCTCCAGGGTGAAGGCTAAGGCGAGGTTCATTGCCCGGGGAAGTAAGTGTAGGGTTGAATCAAAGCAAGTCATCCAGGACGGATGAGGCAGGATGGGATGGAGAGATGCAGCTACTGAACAGCAGGACTCAAGGAAGAGAGAAGGTGAGAAGCAAAAAGCTCTGTCCCTCACCCCAGTGGACACTCAGAGGGGCTGTGTGGGAGACACCCCAGCCACATTTGCAGGTAAATTTCACTGCACAAGGTAGGTGGAATTTGACTCTCAGATTACAGCTGTGGGGAATTTCAGTGAAAACTCCTTTAGGAAAGCAGTGATTGAGGAAGGTGTAACACAATATGGCGCCGCCCTGGAGGTAGTTAGAAATGTCTAAAGAAGCAGTCTAGGAAGTGGCTCTCCAAACTCTGCCTCTTCTGGAGGGGTTGAATGCAGCCAGGCGGTCCTAGGTCCCAGGCAAAGGGTAGAAATCAAGGCCACAGGCCAGGTGTGGTGGCTCACACCTGTAATCCCAGCACTTTGGGAGGCTGAGGCAGGTGGATCACCTGAGGTCGGGAGTTTGAGACCAGCCTGACCAACATGGAGAAACCCTGTCTCTACTAAAAATACGAAATTAGTCAGGCATGGTGTCACGTGCCTGTAATCCCAGCTACTTGGGAGGCTGAAGCAGGAGAATCACTTGAACCCGGGAGGCAGAGGTTGTGATGAGCCAAGATCATGCCGTTGTACTCCAGCCTGGGCAAAAAGAGCAAAACTCTGTCTCAAAGAAAAAAAAGAGAAATCAAGAACACAGAGGTAGGATCTGCAGCACCAGCCTTGTGCGGGGACCACTCACTTCATGAATACCCCTCTCCATCCCCAACCATCACCAATACCACCAGGGATCCCCAGGGACCAGGCCCCACCAGCCCTGTCCCATCGTGTGTGGGGAATGTGTGTGGGAAGAATGCAAAGAACTCCACACCGACCTTGAACTCCTCTTCCCACCACCATGAAGTCTGTAAATGTCTCTCCGCACCAGGAAGAGAGACATTTGGCTAGCAGAAGAGGGAATAGGGAGAAAACGCTGAGTATTTTACTGAAAGGAGGGTTGCTTGAACATGCAGAAATGGAGAAACCTATAGTGGGCAAGTTAAAGATTTCTTTTCTTTCTTTTGTTTCTTTTTGTTTGGTTTTGTTTTTGTTGTTCATTCATTTATTGCCTGTCAACAGCAGGAAGTATCTCATTAGATCTAGATGAGAAGAGTACAAGAAAAATTAAGAAAGACGCAGGTTTTACTGATCTTGTGTGAGTCATAGCGTGTGATTTTCAATTCCACCACATATAGGTCTGCACAAGCTTGTCTGGCCAGCTTTGTACTTTCTTTTTTTTTTTTTTTAATTATACTTTAGGGTTTTAGGGTACATGTGCACAATGTGCAGGTTTGTTACGTATGTATCCATGTGCCATGTTGATTTCCTGCACCCATTAACTCGTCATTTAGCATTAGGTGTATCTCCTAATGCTGTCCCTCCCCCCTCCCCCCACCCCACAACAGTCCCCGGAGTGTGATGTTCCCCTTCCTGTGTCCATGAGTTCTCATTGTTCAATTCCCACCTATGAGTGAGAACATGCGGTGTTTG
>NW_026652290.1:82039814-82053543 GCF_009828535.3 Hylobates moloch | reverse complement strand
TTGGTAAACAGAGTAGTTCCAGCTCAGGGTCTGTCGTGAGATTGCAGTTGAGATGACAGCCAAGGCTGCAGTTATCTGAAGGCTCGACTGGGGCTGGAGGCTCTGACTCCAAGACAGGCCTGCCAGGTTGTTCTTCCTGTTGGCAAGAGGCCCCTGTTTCTTACCACATGGATCTCTCCACAGGACTGCTTGAATGTCCTCACGGCATGGCAGGTGTCTTCTTCCAGAATAAGTCATCTGAAAGAGCAAGGCAGAAGCCTCAGTGTCTTTTATGACAACTTGGCGTTGAAAGCCACACCTCGGGGCCAGGTGTGGTGGTTCACACCTTTAGTCCCAGCACTTTGGGAGGCTGAGGCAGGCGGATCACCTGAGGTCAGGAGTTTGAAACCAGCCTGGTCAGCATGGGGAAACCCCATCTCTACTAAAAATACAAAAATTGGCCAGGCGTGGTGCCTCACATCTGTAATCCCAGCACTCTGGGAGGCCAAGGTGGGTGGATCACCTGAGGTCAGGAGTCCTAGACCAGCTTGTCCAACATGGTGAAACCCCACCTCTACTAAAAATACAAAAATCAGCTGGGCGTGGTGGCACATGCCTGTAATCACATCTACTCAGAAGGCTGAGGTAGGAGAACAGCTTGAACCCGGGAGGCGGAGGTTGCAGTGAGCTGAGATTGTGTCATCGCACTCCAGCCTGGGTGGCAAGAGTGAAACTCCTTCTCAAAAAAAAAAAAAAAAAAAAAAAAGCCACACCTTCCCACGTGGTCCAGGCTCTCCAAAAGCTTATGGTATTGCAAGGTAGATGTAAAGTCCCTAGTGCAAAACCAGATGTCTGAGGTCCAAGCAAAGTGATGTGGGCTTTCTGAGGACAGAGTGAGCCACCCCAGTCAGGCAGCCGGGGAGGCTTCTGAGAGTGGGCAGAAGAGCCCCCGCCCCCTGTCCTGCCCTGAGTGGCTCTTCCCTGGAGAAGGAGGCTTGGTACCTGTAAACTGGTCAGATGGGGAAGCCTTTGGGGGCCTGGCCAAGTGAGGGGGCTGGTTTCTGTCTGCTGGGTGACAGGGGAGTGTGGCGTGGCTACAGAAAGGCTGCTAGGGAGATCCCAGAGGGAAGGCAAGGTAGGGCCCTGGAGGGACTTAGAAGTGAGCAGAAAGGGAGAGACAGGGCTCAGAGAGGGAGAGGGAAGGCAAGAAATCGAGGGCTGGACCAGTCTTCTACTTGGGCAGCATGCCATTTTTCTGGGCTGTCATCCCTGACCACAGATTCATTCATTCACTCATTCCCGTATGCCTGTCAGGTGCTGGGGTTACAGAGACAAAGGCCAGGTCCCTGTCCTCAGAGGTCACAGTTGAGTAAGGGATGATACCCAGTACAGGGGTGACATCTGTGAAGTGTGATGGGTGCATGGGGAGCATACATTGCTGGGAGAGGGCTGGGCTGGTCAGAAGGTGAGGCCTGGGCTGCTTCTCGCAGAGGTATGACAGGCACGAGGTATCTCTGGTATGAGGTATCAGCAGGCACACGTGGGAGAATGCTGAGAGATGGAGCTGGAAGGGCCAGAAGAGGTGTGGCTCTGCTAGTTTGGGTGGGGTGGTTTGGATTTCTTCCAGAAGACAACAGAGAGATTATGCAGGAATTTAAGCAGTGATGTGGAGGGATCAGCTCCACGGTTTAGAAAGATTAGCTGGGCAGTAGAGAGAAGGTTCTAGAAAGGGTGAGTCCAGGAGGAGACAGCAGTAACCCAGGCTATGCATGCAGAGAAGTAGGGATAGGGAGAGGTGAACAAGTTCCAGAAGTCTTTGGAAGGCCTGGCAGCCCCTAGTCATGCCTACAGACTGAACCCAGCCTAGCTCATCTCAGCTAAGGCATCTAATTCAAGTCCTACACGGAGCCCAGGCCTCTGCTTTGAAAAATCTCTTGACCCCAGCAGTTCAGCTCGGGACTGGCTCAGCGAATCCCAACCCCAGTCTGCCGTCCTCATCCCAGAGGGATGCTCAGCCTACTGGACCTTGGCCTTTCTCTGGGGGACGGTGAGGCCTGTGAGGGGGGAAGCCCTGGGGCAGAACTGGCAGTCGTGGTGAAGCCCCCCAGGACGCTGTGGCCACGGGGCGGCTGGAGGAGAGGAGGCAGGGGTCTGGGGGAGTGAGCTGGTAGGGACCCGGGCAGCACACTGGCCACCTGAGAGGTGTGATGGGGGAGGACAACAGGCGGTGATTCCTGGGGTGGGAGTTACCCCCTCCCCCAATTCTCAACCCCCCCTCCCCCCCCACACACACACACAGGAGTGAGCTGCGCTGCCCAGTCCCCGCAGCAGGTGGCGCCGTCTTGCTGGGATTGGACTCGGAGCCTGTGCGGGCCTGGCTGGGAAGCGCTCTGTGGAGAGGGACGCGACTGGAGCGGCTGGGGGGCATCCGTCCTGCGCCTGGGACCCTTACGGGGCCTCCCTGCTCCAGTCACTCCCGCCCGCCTGCCAGCCTGTCCCCAGTTCTCCTGCGTCTCCACTCTGTCCCTGTTGCCCTTCCTGTCTTCCCCCAGCCCTCCATTCCTGCTTTCTGCTGGGGTCCCGGACAGGGTCTGGTGAGCTGGTTCACTCCAAAGCATCTGCACCGGATAAGGGAACTCTCAGCCCAGCCCAGCGGGGCGTTTGGCCATGGCTTGGCACCGTGGGGGGCCTCTCTAAGCAGCTCCGACTCCCAGGGTTTGCCTACATTCTATGCCCTCAGGAGGTGCTCAGTGCCCCGAGTGGGGGCATGGGGTGGAGGGGTTCTTAGGAACATATATATGAGAAGGTGTCTCACTCTGTCACCCAGGCTGGGGTGTAGTGGCGCGATCACGGCTCACTGCAGCCTTCACCTCCCAGGCCCAAGCGATTCTCCCACCCTGTCTCTACAAAAAACACAAAATTACAAAAGATACAAAAAAAAAAACCTCACAAAAATTAGCCGGCCATAGTGGCGCATGCCTGTAGTCCCAGCTACTCCGGAGGCTGAGGTGGGAGGATCACTTGCGCCCAGGAGGTGGAGGTTGCAGTGAGCCGAGATTGCCCCATTGCACTCCAGCCTGGGTGACGGACTGAGACCTTGTATCAAAAAAAAAAAAAAAAGCTATGCATGCAGAGAAGTACGGACAGGAAGAGGTGAACAAGTTCCAGAAGTCTTTGGAAGGCCTGGCAGGAAAAGAAAAAAATGGAAGAAAGGAAGGACAGAGGGAAGGAGAGAAGGAAGGAAGGGAAGAAAGGAAAGGAGGAAAGGAAGGAAGGAAAGAAAGAAACGGGGTCTTACCATGTTGCCCAGGCTGGTCTCGAACTCCTAGGCTCAAACGATCCTCTTGCCTCAGACTCCCAAAGTGTTAGGATTACAGGCATAAGCCATGAGCCCAGCTGCTAGGAATCTTTGCTATGGCAAGGGGGCTTACTAATGAATGACAGAATAAATTACAACAGCTCTTGGGGAACATGCCTATCACCTCTCAATCTCCCATCTTGCGTCAAGAAGGAAACCTGAGGGGCCCAGGGGACTCCCACTGGGCCTCCTGGCCCTGCTGGTTCCCCTTCTCTCCCCACTTCTTCCTTTCTTGTTCTTGGGGCTGGGTTCCACACTTGTCACAAAGAAGGGGAGTGTCCCCCTTGCCAGTGGACAGATCTGTGTGGGCTGGTGATGGCAGAGCTGGCCTAGGTAGGGCACTGAGTTGGGGGTGGCTGGTGGGGGTTGTGGGGCATGGAAACAGAGGATGTCCAACGTAGGACCCTCTCTGAAGGAGCAGGTGAGGGCTGAAGGGCTCAGGAGGGAAACTTCCATCATTTCTAGGGTGGAGTCTTATGGGCAGAGGGAAGGAAAGGGTCTGGCTGCTGTGAGTGGTGGCTGATCCAGAGAGGCTGTCGCCCAGCCCAGGACCCGTGGCTCCCAGCCTGCCCTTCTCCCCACGTCCTGCACTCCCTAAGGACAGCTGCCATCATTTGTAGAATCTAAACTGGTGTCATTGCTTTGATAAGAATGAGGATATTTATGAGACAACAGAGCAGAATATTTTAGAGAAGGGCTGTCTGGTAGCACAGAGGTGTCTGTTCCCCTGGGACACCTGAACTCTGATACTACCTGCCCCCAAGTTGTCACTCATTTCCTCCCCTCAGCTGGGGTGGGTGGGAGGTTTTGTGGGTCCCTACATCTCAGTTCGATTTCAGCCTGAAATAAAAAGCCAACTTGTCACCCTTAGTCTTCCTAGGGATGGGATGCCTTCCCTGGAATGAGCTTCTGGTTCTGCTTGAACTTTTAGGTGGTCAGTGTAGCATAGATGGTAGTGAGTTTATGTTGACTGTGAACTTTTGTTTCAACGCACACCTGGGCAGGGACACGTGGGTTGATGCCGAGAAGGCTGAGAGGGAGGAAGTGTGCGCCAAGGGAAAAGATGAACATGTGTCTGAGAAGGGAGGACCAGGGCAGCCAGGCAAGAAGAGGCCATCACTGGCAGCTGCTCTGTCACTGCTGGGGAAAGAATGCCCAGGGCGCTCTGGCAGTGAGTGTGGGGCTGCCACAGGGAGGAAGGGCTGGGAGGCTGTGCGGAATGCACTTAAGGCTGGATCAGGAGGCAGTCAGAAACGTCTTTGTCTGCTCCAAAACCTGGGGGCATGCTGGTGGGGGTGAGGCGGGGGTGGGGAAAGGAAGGGATAATGATGAGTTCTCAGACATCTTGGGCAGCCAGTTGGAGGGAAGCTGGGCTGGCAAGGCTGACTTTGGGAACTGCTTTGTATCTGGAATTTTCTGACCAGTGTAGAAGTTGCCTCCTGAGTTGCTGTTCTGCAAGAATGTATTATATAACTTCTTGCCTAATTTGTGGCTGAGGGTGGCATTGCTGAGAAACCTACTAACATGGCCCCTTGAGCATGGTAGGGGTAGGGAGTTGAGGCTCCCAGCCCACAAGGAGCTTCCCATGCAGGTGGGGAGGCAGCACAAGTGCTCAATGAGATGCGAAGCTGCAGAGGAGTGTCCATGTGGGAGGTGCCAAGAGGATGGGATCAGGGTGGGCTCAAGGTGGACTTCTTGGAAGAGGAAGGAGCTTCTCAGATGGAGAAAAAGGACAGGTTTCCAAGATTATGAGAATACTGTAAGCAAAGGCACCAAGAAGGAGTGGAAAGTTTGGGGGATGGGGAGAGCTGGAAGGACACTAAGAGCTTAGCATACGGAAAACACTCAAAGTAAGGAAGGAAGGGTAGGAGAGTGGGAAGAAGGAAGAGGGAGCTGAGAGTTGCTCTCAAAGGGATGGGGGCAGGTCTCTGGTGTGACCACCCCCCATGAGCCAAGTTACAAAAGCACCCTAGCTTGAGGAGCCCCACAGTGAACCCTCAGCTCACCAGCCTCTGTCTTAGGCTTACTCACAAACATGAAGCTGGGGCTAAGACACAGGCATGTGACTGCCCGTCCACCCTTATTTGTCCTCCTCCAGGGCCTAGTGTCATCAGTGCCTTGCTGGGTAGCAGCTGCTCCAATTGCCTGATGGAGATAGGGCTGTTTGTCACTCTGGGGTGACTGAGGGGCCAGTAACCCTCCACCAAGATGGCAGCACAGCCAGACAGGAGGGCTTTTGTCTCATCTTGACCCTCCTGGGAGGCCTGGCCATGGCCCGAGTTTGCTCAGTGTTAATTATTGACCAGGTACCCAGGGACAGGGCCCCGCTGTCCAGCTGGATGGAGGGCATGTGGGGCTGGGGCCTGGGGCTCCCAGGGCATCAGGTGGGGCTCACCTGGGGCCAGGGGAGTGGAGGGTGCCGGCCTTGAGTAAGGATCAAGGAGCCCCAAATGCCTCCCCCACTGCTCCCCAAGCCCAGGATTAAATGTGGTAGAAAGTGCCCAGGCCAGGGTGGCTGGAGATACTGCACGGAGAACATCCTCATTCTTACCCTCAGAAGGACAGGGAGGAGGGGGAGAAACACCTTTACCCCAAAAAGGAAGGAGATGGAGGACAGAGAGAAGACCCACAGAATGAAGATGTGAGGGTCCCTGAGCTGTGTGGAGCTGCACGCTTAGACCCAGAGGCCCCATCTGGAGCAGCACATGGCCACAGACACCCTCCTCAGGCCCTCTGATGGAAAATGCCAGCCCAAGAGGGTGTTAGGAGAGCTGATTCATTCTAGGCCAGAGGGAAGAGGGATGAGAGACCCCCCAGCCCTGGCGGGACCATGACCACCTCTGGTTTCTGGCCCTGTGTGAATATGGCCTTGTCTACCCCATCAGGGAGGCCTCAGCCAAGAGCAAGGAGGAAGGTCCACGAAGGGATGTGTATCAAGAGGCAGGAGGAGAGGAGAGAGAGTGAGTGATGCTGTTTAGAGCAGGACCAGCTCTAGTGCTTGTTATGTGCGTGCGTGATCTTGTTTGATCATCCTAAACAGTGATGAGAGCAGGGTGCTATTACTATGGCCATTTCATAAACGAGGAAACTGAGGCATAAATCGTGCCACTTGTCCAAGTCCTGGAGCTGGGAAACAGCAGAGCAGAGGCAATCTGACTCCTGACCTGGGTCCGATATAACTCTGTTATCTGCAGGGAGCAGGGCAGAGGGGCAGTGCAGGAAGGGGAAGGGGCTCCATGCAGCTGCAGGTTGCAGAGAAGAGGCCCAGTGAGCCCAGGCCTCTGGCTCAGGGCATGCCTTTGAGGTGGAGGAGGGGTGGGAATCTGGCTTGTTCTCGATAGGGAAGGAGAATGTATGTGCTGGCCTCTGGGTGTCAGGCAAGTGTGTCTCAGGCTGGCTTGCTCCCACAGCCCCCACCTCCTCTTCCCCTGGGACTTTACCTGTAAGAAGTCAATATTGATGTTTTATGACCCAGGATAAACACACATTTTTTTCCTCCCATGGAGGGTTTATCTGGTCTAGAGGGTTAATCAGTGACCACTTGGAGGTGGCGGAAGCCTCTGAGAAGAAAGCAGCTATTCAATTCCAGCCCTTTACCCAGCCTCTCCCCTTCCCTCCTCCCCACTACCACCTCCCCTCCCACCCTCCAGTGGGGACTGACCTGGCCCTGCAAGTGGGTGGAGGCAGGTCATTTGGGAATCTGAGGCTGGAGTCCATGTGGGTGTGTTCTGGGGACTGTTAAGTAGGATGCGTCCAAGGAGAGCGTCCCTAGAGCCGTGTCTGCCCTGAGCACAGTGTTGACAGGGCAGGCGGGCCCTGCATGTGGCTGTCGTGGGCCCAGCCTGGTTAGGAGTGGGAAAGAGAGAAAATAAGTCTCATGTCACAGAGCACTCAGAGATGACACAAGATAATGAGGGTTGCTCCTCTTGAGAGCAGGGGCGTTGGAGCACAGCATGGGGCCCTCCCCTGCCTCTTACGTGCTGTATGGCCTTGGACAGGTGGCTTCACATCTCTGGGCCTCAGGTGCCTCCCATCTCCTTTAGGGTGGTTTTGAGAATCAAATGAAATCCTATACTTGCAGAGGGGAGAACTCAAATGGACTGTTGTCTCCTCTGCCTTCCTTGGGAAGAGCATCGTTCATCTCAGGGCTTGTAGCCTTCTGCCTACAGAAACACAGTGATGGGTCGAGGGTTTAGAAAACTGAGGGCTCCTGAATACGTACGTCTGAGATGAAGCAAGAGCTGAACAGTTCTGCGTGGTAAAGCGAAAGGAATGCTGATGCTGTGAGGGCCGCTCAGGGGCGCCGTCAAGGCACAAGAAACGGATGAGAACAGAGAGATACCTGGCATCAGGAGAGAGAGGGAGGCCTAAAGAATGTGGTGTGGGGAAGAGTAAGGACTGGCCAAGAAGCACTGCCAGTGAGAGATTCCCTGTGGTAGGGAGTGACCAACACGTTTTGAAGATGTGATATGTGTTCTTGAAGTTGTTTTTGACCTTGTGCAGTAATCACCCTCCATTCCTCCTGAACTTGACCAAACGTTGGCCACACACAAGAGCCTTGGGTGTGTGGTTCATTGGAAGGGATGAAAGAGAGATGGGCATCAGCTTAGAGAGAGGTGGTTCAGACAGGCAACAGCAGGCACAGGCTGAGAGCCACAACAAGGAGCAAAGTGACCTTGGAGAGCCCATTGAATTGAAACACTCACCCCAAAGAACCCTCAGGGATGTTGGAAAATGGAAGGTGATTCCACAAAACCAGAGAAGTTGAAGACATGAAGGCTAGAGGCACCTTAGTTAAATAGCTAAAGGGTGCTTTAGACACAAGTTGCACTACAAATGCCCGTTATGATGGAACTGAGTCATAATCTGAGAAAATGGAACTTGAACATATGTGGTCACTTACGCTTCTGGGCACTTGGCTGGGCCTGTAAAGACGGTAAGATGTGGTCCTTGCCCCTCAAAGAGTTCTTTCAAGAGGAGACAGACTGTAGCAGGCATGACTGATTATCTCCCTACACCCCTTTTTCTCGTTTGCTAGAATCTCCATGTTTTTAGCTGGGCACATGGCAGCCCAGAATAAGGACTACATTTCATGGTCTCCCTTGCAACTAAGAGGAGTCCTATGACCATGTTTTAGCCAGAGGGAGGTTGTCTTAGTCTGTTTCAGTTGCTATAACAAAACACCTAAGTCTGGGTAATTTATAAATAATAGAAATGTAATTTCTCACAGTTCTGGAGGCCGGGAAGTCCCACTGGCAGATGCAGTGTCTGGTAAGAGCTGCTCTCTGCTTTATTTATTTATTTTTTTTTAGATGGAGTCTCACTCTGTCCCCCAGGCTGGAGTGCAGTGGCGCGATCTTGGCTCACTGCAACCTCGCCTCCCAGGTTTGAGTGATTCTCTTGCCTCAGCCACCCAAGTAGCTGGATTACAGGCACCCACCACTACGCCTGGCTAATTTTGGTATTTTTAGTAGAGATGGGGCTTCACCATGTTGGCCAGGCTGGTCTGGAACTCCTGAACTCAAGTGATCCACCTGCCTTGGCCTCCCAGAGTTCTGGGATTACAGGCGTGAGCCACTGTGCCCAGCCACTCTCTACTCTTAAGATGGCACCTTCTTGCTGTGTCCTCAGACAGTGGAAGGGCAAAAGAAAGGGACTAGGGTGCTCCCTTCAACCTCTTTTGTAAGGTCACTGTATTAGTCCATTTGTGTTGCTATAAAGGAATATCTGAAGCTGTGTAATTTATAAAGAAAAGAGGTTTATTTGGCTCACAGTTCTGCAGGCTGTACAGGCATGGCACCAGCATCTGTTCAGCTTCTAGCGAAGCCTCAGATAGCTTACAGTCAGAAAGCTTACAGGAAGGAAAAGGGGGAGCCAGTGTGTCCCATGACAAGACAGGGAGCAAGAGAGAGAGAGGAGGACATGCTAGGCTTCTTTAAACAATCAGCTCTCACATGAACTTAACAGAGCAAGAACTTACTCATTACCATAGGGAGGGTATCAAGCCATTCATAAGGGATCTGCCCCCATGACTCAAACACCTCTTATTAGGCCCACCTCAACATTGGAGGTCTCATTTCAACATGAGATTTGGAGGAAACAAAATATCCATACCATGTCAGTCACTAATCCCATTCATGAGGGCTCTGCCCTTATGACTTAATCACTGCCCAAAGGCTTCACATTTTAATACAATCACACTGGCAATTAAGTTTCAACACATTAATTTTGGGGGACACATTCAGACCATGGCAGAGGTGAACAGAAGGAACATATACAACTTCTAAATTGCACATTGCCCCGCATCTTCCGCCATTCCTGTTCACTGGAATGAGATTTTGGGGGCAAATCATGTTGGATCCTATGGCTGAGGTCAACATTCTGGATGGTGGAGGCTCAAGACAAAAGAAGCTCAGAACCCTGGTGACTTTGTACAGCAGAACCATCACACCAGCTCAGCTCTTTCATGGCAGAGAAATAAAATTCTCTCTTGTTTAAGCTGCTGTCATGTGTGGTCTTCTAGTTATAGCTGCCAAAATCTATTCCATAACTAATTCAGTGTATCTGAAAGGAGAGTACTGTCATAAAAGAATCTCATAGACAAGACACTGGCTTCATAGTGTACAGGAAAAATAAAATTCTAAGGCCCCTCAACCAGCTGAGTGGAACCCTCCTCTCAGCCAAGGGCATTCCAAAGCTCACCTGAAAATCTAGTTCAGGCCTTGAGGGGAAGGAGAAGCCAGATGTGTCTCATTAACCTCCTCTCTTTTGGAATTACTGCTAGAACAGACTCTTCAAGTTTGATAAGAAACATTTACAGTCTATTCTCTCTGAAGCCTGCTGTGGGGAGGCTTCATCTGCATGGTAAAACTTTGGTTTCCACAACCCCTTATTGAAACCTAGACATTCGTTTCTATTGATAATCACTCTTTCAACCAATTGTCAATCAGAAAATCTTTAAATCTACCTATGACCTAGAAGCCCCTCCGCCTCAAATTGTCCCGCCTTTCCAGACCAAACCAATGTACACATTACAGATATCGATGGATGTCTCCCTAAAATGTGTAAAAGCGAGCTGTGCCCCAATCACCTTGGGCACATATTGTCAGGAACTCCTGAGGCTGTGTCATGGGTGCATCCTTAACTTTGGCAAAATAAACCTTTTAAATGGATTGAGACCTGTCTCAGATATTTTTGGTTTACAAAAGTCAGGTGGAGAAGACATCAATATTGCAGACTGGCAAGTGGGTGATCCTTATTGTGCTCTGGCAAAAGACTCAGGAAAACTGTCATCTGTGGTCCTTTGGCAGGGAGACCACATGATCTCTGAGCCTGTAACTCTAGGACAACTTGAGAATCAGTGAGTATTGACGACTTGCTGCTTTCAGCAAATTCCTGGAAAAGAGCGGTGAATGCAGTGGGGTTAAACCTGGCCAGTCTGCAAGAAGAGAGGGAAGGGAATATAGTTTGGCCGAGAGAACCCACTGCCTGCTGCCTGTAATCTAAGTTGACTGAGAGCCTCGGAATTTGGAGCTTTGAAGAGTTAGAAGACCCAAGCGCCTTCTAGATCCCAGATGGAAGCAGCGACCTAAGTTGGTGCTGCAGAGACAGCCGTAGTGGGAGGTAAGATGATGGCCCTCAGCCATTCTCAGGCTTTACCAGTTAAGAATTCTCTACCAGACAATGGGAGTAAGCCGGCAGCCAAGATCAGATTAAGGGTGTTCCCTTTCCACCCAAGCCTATTGTCTCAGATGGCCTGAAGATAACAGCCATTCAGCTGAGAGAGGGGTCTGGGGAGAGCACAAATGCCAGTAAAAATAGAACCAGAGTTTTCAGGCTGGCAAACTCTGTCAAGACAAGACCTTTGGCTGGAGTTACCTGCACATGGAACTGACTAGAAGCAAATAGTTCGGAAGCCTGAAAGAAGTATGTTCTCCAATGCCCACTTCAGATGTAGGATGATAACCTAATGAGAGCCCCCCCAGAGGGCAAAACCAGGGGCCAAAGAAAACACTGGACAAGGGAGTGACTTCCAGAAAATGGAAGAGCAAAGAGTCTTTATAATTTCTAACTGGCATTATTTGGTAATTGCTATAGACTGGGGCCATCTGTGCAGTTCCCATTGTTCGATTTTCCGAAAGAGATGTTTTTTAATTGTGGTATGTGGTTCCTGTTCCATCATTCCATCCCACGATATTCCATCATTATGTGTTAGGGGAGGGTGGGGGCAGATGATGTGTCTTTCAGTGTGCTGGTCTCCAGGCCACAGGTAGCCACATCCGGGCCTGACTGAGGTGTGGGGCACAGGACAGTATGGGACTTGAGATGGTTTTCCTCCAAAGGTAGCATTTGTCTTTTGTGTGTGAAAATAAAAGTGATAGCTGGGTGGCTAAATTGGTGAATCGTGGCAGAGACTGATAATGTACCCCAAGATCCACTTTTCCCTTGCCTCTCATAATAGTCCAGCACCTGACTTTTAGTGAAACGCATGGACCCCTGGATAAAATGCATTCTCCTGTCTCCTTTGCAGTCATATGTGGCTGTAACTAAGTTCTAGCCAATGGGATGTGAATCAAGTGCTGGTACAAGTCTAGATCATGCCATAGAAAGGCAGGAGACACTGTCCCCTTCCCCTGTCCTGATGGCTGGAAGGTGGACTGTTGGAGAGGCACGCTTGACCGTGGAAGGAACTTGGATCTCAACAACAATGCAGAGCTGAACAAGCATGCCAGTTAGGACTTGGATGCCAGAGAGAAATGAACTTGGTTAAACCACTGGTATTTGGGGATTTTCTTGTTATAGCAGCTGAGCATTAAACCTAATGTAGTTGCACCTTAATTACTACAATACAATGGAATAAGTGCACTAGTATGGGCATGTGCAAGGCACCATGGGAGTGCAGTGAAAATGGTGAGTAATTAACTCTGGGAGAAATCTGGGAAGTCTTCCAATAGGGGGTGATATTTGAAATGAGTCTTGAAGGGTAGGAGAATTTCCCAGATGCACAATAATGTGAAAGGGGAGCATGTACTTGACAGTTGGGCAGTTTGAGCAAAAACTTGAAGTGATGAAAGCACCTGGTGAAAGGTCCAGAGTCATAAGGAGGGGGACAGGGTCCTGGGAGACAGGACTGTGAGGGAGATGGGGTGGTTGTGAGAGAGCTTGAATGTCTTGTTACAGAGTTTAGACTTTATCATTTGGAACCACGCAGGGGCTTGACGAGGAAGGAACGCAATCTGATTTTTTTCTTTTTTTGAGATGGAGTCTCACTCTGTCACCCAGGCCAGAGTGAGTGCCCCCATCATAGCTCACTGCAGCCTTGACCTCCTGGCCTTAAGTGATCCTCCCACCTTAGCCTCTTGGCCTGATTTCTTTAAAAAAAGTAGGTCTGGGCCGGGCGTGGTGGCTCACACCTGTAATCCCAGCACTTTGGGAGGCCAAGGCGGGTGGATCATGAGGTCAGGAGATCGAGACCATCCCGGCTAACACAGTGAAACCCCGTCTCTACCAAAAACACAAAAAATTAGCCGGGCGTCATGGCAGGCGCCTATAGTCCCAGCTACTTTGGAGGCTGAGGCAGGATAATGGCATGAACCCGGGAGGCGGAGCTTGCAGTGAGCCGAGATCGTGCCACCGCACTCCAGACTGGGAGAGAGAGTGAGACTCTGTCTCAAAAAAAAAAAAAAAAAAAAAAAGGTAGGTCTGGCAGCAGTGTGTAAGATGAATTTGAGAAGAGGAGGCCCAGGGCAGACGGAGGGAACTATGTAAATATCACATAAGCCAATTCTGATTTTCCCACAGAAACAATATATTAATAAAGGATTATGTTCCTGGCCATGGGACTGATATACAGAATTTTACAGAACTGACCACAAAATCAAATTCAGGCAGCTATCAAGGGTACACCCATAATCTGTCCATCACAAAATTTTCTAACTAGTATGTGAATAATTAAGTAGGGCCACACAGTAATGAAATATTAAAATGCATGATATAATACAATATCCTTATTCTAATATTTCTGCCTTACAAAAGCAATCAGTTATTTTTTAACAGTTTTATTGAGGTATAATTGACTTATGATAAACTGCATGTATTTCAAGTATACCTAATAAGTTTTGACATATTTACACACCCTTGAAAACATCACCACAATCAAGAAAATGAATTTTTCATCACCCTAAAAGTTTCCTCCTATGTAATCCTTCCTTCTACCTCTTTCCCATTCCCCCCATCCCCAGGAAATCACTGATCTGCTTTTTGTCACTATAGTTTGAATTTTTAAAAGTTTTATATAGAGAGGGTGGAGCCAAGATGGCCGAATAGGAACAGCTCCGGTCTCCAGCTCCCAGCCCCAGCGACACAGAAGACGGGTGATTTCTGCATTTCTGC